>NW_027268955.1:0-32988 GCF_963676685.1 Mytilus edulis
GGTATCATATGGCTTTGAAACTTTGTAACCTGTTTTATAATATACTAAGCTTGAATCATGCCAAGTTTTATTAGAATTGGTCAAGTTTTAGGCCCCTAATAGGCCCAAGACCACAATTAATGACCCCGCTTTTCGTTGTCCACGAATATAGTTCCTTTTAATTAGAGTGTATTTTTCCTTAATTTTTTTTCTTTCCTTTCCTCACTCATTCCTTAAATCTTTTGGGGTGGAAATGAAAGAAGAGAGGTCAAATAAATTTTTGGAGGTTGTATTTTAACTGATTTTGATATGGAATGAGTGATTAGGTCAAGTGCAAAAAGGTGATATTTACAGTTTTCGGAACATCTCTTGACTTGTCAATAGGGGTATGGATGTGTATTGGCTAAATTTGTAAAAGTGATTGCTTCAATCTTTCTGAATTTTGGATATATATTTGGACTAGGACAATACATTACACACACAAAAAATTGGACAAAAGTGCATGGTGCAATTTTTTTAATGATGCAAAAGGTTATAAAGAACTGATAGAGGAATTAATTGTGGTCTGTGGCCTAAGAGGTGCATTTCAGCAAATTTAGAATTTTTACTTTGGCATCTTTTCTGAATGATCTATTGGTATTGATTTGTCAAACTATATGAGAAGAAATGATTTTCACTTTCATTTGATAGAAGTTTTGTGAAAAAGTCACTTTTCAGGTTAAATGCCTAAAATGTAGCTTTTTCACTTTTTTTCACTATTTTTTCAAAAACAGCATGCTTAATTTCTCTCTGACAGTTTTTTTTCTGATATCTATTTGTGTTTGTGGTATTTATTTCAGTTGTTTAACTTATTTGTGAACTCTGAACACAAAAAAAAGTAGATAAAAACATAAAAAGAGTGCAAAATGTGCTGTTTTAATAGTCTAAGTCTAACGGTCAGTATACGCAGCAGGTGAAATGTGAAGTTCTATGCACTTAAAAGTTGTATTCCAAAACAGATTGCACTGAACCTACATCAAAAACACTTATTACTGGTTGCTTAACCATTTCTGTTTCACAGACTACCTTTACTTCTCTTCTGTTGGATAGCTAGTGGTTTAAATATTGGCCTTTTGAGGCTGACATTTCATTCAGTTTTTAAACAGTAAAGTTAATAAACTTTGCATCAGACCATACTGTCTGCATATATAGTTGAAAGTGACAGTCTTGTTACATCCAGGCTCCATGTTTTATCATATCTGAGCACAGATTTTAGCAAAAAGAAGTATATCTCCATCTCCCATATCATTTATATGCTTTTAAATATGCAAATGTGGGGAACGGCCTAAACTGGCAATCTGTTTTTTTAAGCATAACATTGCTAAAGACCATTTTTATCCACATGCGTTATGCTATTTGAAACTTATATTTCCATCAAAAGTACATTTATAACCTGTTAAAGTTTGTTTGATAACTTAACAACTTCAGAAAATTGTGGTAAGTGAAAAATATTACATTTGATATAAGGCCTCACCCTAATTGAAAACCTCTATTTTTTGGCACAGGCTCATATAAGAATTAACTTCTGGCCATTTTGCATAAGTCTGATACATGAAATATGCTTTCTGTTGCTTTAAATAGATGTTAACTTTATACATAGAGACATTAAAAAGTGTTAGTTTTGGTATCTTTTGGTTTTTAGAAGCTCAAATTTGATAGTTTTAATTGTTCTAATTCAACGCCACAATTCAGCACCCAAAATTCAGATATAAAAAATGCCACATTTTTTTTATTTGGTATCATATGGCTTTGAAACTTTGTAACCTGTTTTATAATATACTAAGCTTGAATCATGCCAAGTTTTATTAGAATTGGTCAAGTTTTAGGCCCCTAATAGGCCCAAGACCACAATTAATGACCCCGCTTTTCGTTGTCCACGAATATAGTTCCTTTTAATTAGAGTGTATTTTTCCTTAATTTTTTTTCTTTCCTTTCCTCACTCATTCCTTAAATCTTTTGGGGTGGAAATGAAAGAAGAGAGGTCAAATAAATTTTTGGAGGTTGTATTTTAACTGATTTTGATATGGAATGAGTGATTAGGTCAAGTGCAAAAAGGTGATATTTACAGTTTTCGGAACATCTCTTGACTTGTCAATAGGGGTATGGATGTGTATTGGCTAAATTTGTAAAAGTGATTGCTTCAATCTTTCTGAATTTTGGATATATATTTGGGACTAGGACAATACATTACACACACAAAAAATTGGACAAAAGTGCATGGTGCAATTTTTTTAATGATGCAAAAGGTTATAAAGAACTGATAGAGGAATTAATTGTGGTCTGTGGCCTAAGAGGTGCATTTCAGCAAATTTAGAATTTTTACTTTGGCATCTTTTCTGAATGATCTATTGGTATTGATTTGTCAAACTATATGAGAAGAAATGATTTTCACTTTCATTTGATAGAAGTTTTGTGAAAAAGTCACTTTTCAGGTTAAATGCCTAAAATGTAGCTTTTTCACTTTTTTCACTATTTTTTCAAAAACAGCATGCTTAATTTCTCTCTGACAGTTTTTTTTCTGATATCTATTTGTGTTTGTGGTATTTATTTCAGTTGTTTAACTTATTTGTGAACTCTGAACACAAAAAAAAGTAGATAAAAACATAAAAAGAGTGCAAAATGTGCTGTTTTAATAGTCTAAGTCTAACGGTCAGTATACGCAGCAGGTGAAATGTGAAGTTCTATGCACTTAAAAGTTGTATTCCAAAACAGATTGCACTGAACCTACATCAAAAACACTTATTACTGGTTGCTTAACCATTTCTGTTTCACAGACTACCTTTACTTTCTTCTGTTGGATAGCTAGTGGTTTAAATATTGGCCTTTTGAGGCTGACATTTCATTCAGTTTTTAAACAGTAAAGTTAATAAACTTTGCATCAGACCATACTGTCTGCATATATAGTTGAAAGTGACAGTCTTGTTACATCCAGGCTCCATGTTTTATCATATCTGAGCACAGATTTTAGCAAAAAGAAGTATATCTCCATCTCCCATATCATTTATATGCTTTTAAATATGCAAATGTGGGGAACGGCCTAAACTGGCAATCTGTTTTTTTAAGCATAACATTGCTAAAGACCATTTTATCCACATGCGTTATGCTATTTGAAACTTATATTTCCATCAAAAGTACATTTATAACCTGTTAAAGTTTGTTTGATAACTTAACAACTTCAGAAAATTGTGGTAAGTGAAAAATATTACATTTGATATAAGGCCTCACCCTAATTGAAAACCTCTATTTTTTGGCACAGGCTCATATAAAATTAACTTCTGGCCATTTTGCATAAGTCTGATACATGAAATATGCTTTCTGTTGCTTTAAATAGATGTTAACTTATACATAGAGACATTAAAAAGTGTTAGTTTTGGTATCTTTTGGTTTTTAGAAGCTCAAATTTGATAGTTTTAATTGTTCTAATTCAACGCCACAATTCAGCACCCAAAATTCAGATATAAAAAATGCCACATTTTTTTTATTTGGTATCATATGGCTTTGAAACTTTGTAACCTGTTTTATAATATACTAAGCTTGAATCATGCCAAGTTTTATTAGAATTGGTCAAGTTTTAGGCCCCTAATAGGCCCAAGACCACAATTAATGACCCCGCTTTTCGTTGTCCACGAATATAGTTCCTTTTAATTAGAGTGTATTTTTCCTTAATTTTTTTTCTTTCCTTTCCTCACTCATTCCTTAAATCTTTTGGGGTGGAAATGAAAGAAGAGAGGTCAAATAAATTTTTGGAGGTTGTATTTTAACTGATTTTGATATGGAATGAGTGATTAGGTCAAGTGCAAAAAGGTGATATTTACAGTTTTCGGAACATCTCTTGACTTGTCAATAGGGGTATGGATGTGTATTGGCTAAATTTGTAAAAGTGATTGCTTCAATCTTTCTGAATTTTGGATATATATTTGGACTAGGACAATACATTACACACACAAAAAATTGGACAAAAGTGCATGGTGCAATTTTTTTAATGATGCAAAAGGTTATAAAGAACTGATAGAGGAATTAATTGTGGTCTGTGGCCTAAGAGGTGCATTTCAGCAAATTTAGAATTTTTACTTTGGCATCTTTTCTG
Organism: Mytilus edulis; assembly: GCF_963676685.1. Taxonomy (NCBI): domain Eukaryota; kingdom Metazoa; phylum Mollusca; class Bivalvia; order Mytilida; family Mytilidae; genus Mytilus; species Mytilus edulis. The sequence continues at coordinate 4,106 of NW_027268955.1, forward strand.
AATGATCTATTGGTATTGATTTGTCAAACTATATGAGAAGAAATGATTTTCACTTTCATTTGATAGAAGTTTTGTGAAAAAGTCACTTTTCAGGTTAAATGCCTAAAATGTAGCTTTTTCACTTTTTTCACTATTTTTTCAAAAACAGCATGCTTAATTTCTCTCTGACAGTTTTTTTTCTGATATCTATTTGTGTTTGTGGTATTTATTTCAGTTGTTTAACTTATTTGTGAACTCTGAACACAAAAAAAAGTAGATAAAAACATAAAAAGAGTGCAAAATGTGCTGTTTTAATAGTCTAAGTCTAACGGTCAGTATACGCAGCAGGTGAAATGTGAAGTTCTATGCACTTAAAAGTTGTATTCCAAAACAGATTGCACTGAACCTACATCAAAAACACTTATTACTGGTTGCTTAACCATTTCTGTTTCACAGACTACCTTTACTTTCTTCTGTTGGATAGCTAGTGGTTTAAATATTGGCCTTTTGAGGCTGACATTTCATTCAGTTTTTAAACAGTAAAGTTAATAAACTTTGCATCAGACCATACTGTCTGCATATATAGTTGAAAGTGACAGTCTTGTTACATCCAGGCTCCATGTTTTATCATATCTGAGCACAGATTTTAGCAAAAAGAAGTATATCTCCATCTCCCATATCATTTATATGCTTTTAAATATGCAAATGTGGGGAACGGCCTAAACTGGCAATCTGTTTTTTTAAGCATAACATTGCTAAAGACCATTTTATCCACATGCGTTATGCTATTTGAAACTTATATTTCCATCAAAAGTACATTTATAACCTGTTAAAGTTTGTTTGATAACTTAACAACTTCAGAAAATTGTGGTAAGTGAAAAATATTACATTTGATATAAGGCCTCACCCTAATTGAAAACCTCTATTTTTTGGCACAGGCTCATATAAAATTAACTTCTGGCCATTTTGCATAAGTCTGATACATGAAATATGCTTTCTGTTGCTTTAAATAGATGTTAACTTATACATAGAGACATTAAAAAGTGTTAGTTTTGGTATCTTTTGGTTTTTAGAAGCTCAAATTTGATAGTTTTAATTGTTCTAATTCAACGCCACAATTCAGCACCCAAAATTCAGATATAAAAAATGCCACATTTTTTTTATTTGGTATCATATGGCTTTGAAACTTTGTAACCTGTTTTATAATATACTAAGCTTGAATCATGCCAAGTTTTATTAGAATTGGTCAAGTTTTAGGCCCCTAATAGGCCCAAGACCACAATTAATGACCCCGCTTTTCGTTGTCCACGAATATAGTTCCTTTTAATTAGAGTGTATTTTTCCTTAATTTTTTTTCTTTCCTTTCCTCACTCATTCCTTAAATCTTTTGGGGTGGAAATGAAAGAAGAGAGGTCAAATAAATTTTTGGAGGTTGTATTTTAACTGATTTTGATATGGAATGAGTGATTAGGTCAAGTGCAAAAAGGTGATATTTACAGTTTTCGGAACATCTCTTGACTTGTCAATAGGGGTATGGATGTGTATTGGCTAAATTTGTAAAAGTGATTGCTTCAATCTTTCTGAATTTTGGATATATATTTGGACTAGGACAATACATTACACACACAAAAAATTGGACAAAAGTGCATGGTGCAATTTTTTTAATGATGCAAAAGGTTATAAAGAACTGATAGAGGAATTAATTGTGGTCTGTGGCCTAAGAGGTGCATTTCAGCAAATTTAGAATTTTTACTTTGGCATCTTTTCTGAATGATCTATTGGTATTGATTTGTCAAACTATATGAGAAGAAATGATTTTCACTTTCATTTGATAGAAGTTTTGTGAAAAAGTCACTTTTCAGGTTAAATGCCTAAAATGTAGCTTTTTCACTTTTTTCACTATTTTTTCAAAAACAGCATGCTTAATTTCTCTCTGACAGTTTTTTTTCTGATATCTATTTGTGTTTGTGGTATTTATTTCAGTTGTTTAACTTATTTGTGAACTCTGAACACAAAAAAAAGTAGATAAAAACATAAAAAGAGTGCAAAATGTGCTGTTTTAATAGTCTAAGTCTAACGGTCAGTATACGCAGCAGGTGAAATGTGAAGTTCTATGCACTTAAAAGTTGTATTCCAAAACAGATTGCACTGAACCTACATCAAAAACACTTATTACTGGTTGCTTAACCATTTCTGTTTCACAGACTACCTTTACTTTCTTCTGTTGGATAGCTAGTGGTTTAAATATTGGCCTTTTGAGGCTGACATTTCATTCAGTTTTTAAACAGTAAAGTTAATAAACTTTGCATCAGACCATACTGTCTGCATATATAGTTGAAAGTGACAGTCTTGTTACATCCAGGCTCCATGTTTTATCATATCTGAGCACAGATTTTAGCAAAAAGAAGTATATCTCCATCTCCCATATCATTTATATGCTTTTAAATATGCAAATGTGGGGAACGGCCTAAACTGGCAATCTGTTTTTTTAAGCATAACATTGCTAAAGACCATTTTATCCACATGCGTTATGCTATTTGAAACTTATATTTCCATCAAAAGTACATTTATAACCTGTTAAAGTTTGTTTGATAACTTAACAACTTCAGAAAATTGTGGTAAGTGAAAAATATTACATTTGATATAAGGCCTCACCCTAATTGAAAACCTCTATTTTTTGGCACAGGCTCATATAAAATTAACTTCTGGCCATTTTGCATAAGTCTGATACATGAAATATGCTTTCTGTTGCTTTAAATAGATGTTAACTTATACATAGAGACATTAAAAAGTGTTAGTTTTGGTATCTTTTGGTTTTTAGAAGCTCAAATTTGATAGTTTTAATTGTTCTAATTCAACGCCACAATTCAGCACCCAAAATTCAGATATAAAAAATGCCACATTTTTTTTATTTGGTATCATATGGCTTTGAAACTTTGTAACCTGTTTTATAATATACTAAGCTTGAATCATGCCAAGTTTTATTAGAATTGGTCAAGTTTTAGGCCCCTAATAGGCCCAAGACCACAATTAATGACCCCGCTTTTCGTTGTCCACGAATATAGTTCCTTTTAATTAGAGTGTATTTTTCCTTAATTTTTTTTCTTTCCTTTCCTCACTCATTCCTTAAATCTTTTGGGGTGGAAATGAAAGAAGAGAGGTCAAATAAATTTTTGGAGGTTGTATTTTAACTGATTTTGATATGGAATGAGTGATTAGGTCAAGTGCAAAAAGGTGATATTTACAGTTTTCGGAACATCTCTTGACTTGTCAATAGGGGTATGGATGTGTATTGGCTAAATTTGTAAAAGTGATTGCTTCAATCTTTCTGAATTTTGGATATATATTTGGACTAGGACAATACATTACACACACAAAAAATTGGACAAAAGTGCATGGTGCAATTTTTTTAATGATGCAAAAGGTTATAAAGAACTGATAGAGGAATTAATTGTGGTCTGTGGCCTAAGAGGTGCATTTCAGCAAATTTAGAATTTTTACTTTGGCATCTTTTCTGAATGATCTATTGGTATTGATTTGTCAAACTATATGAGAAGAAATGATTTTCACTTTCATTTGATAGAAGTTTTGTGAAAAAGTCACTTTTCAGGTTAAATGCCTAAAATGTAGCTTTTTCACTTTTTTCACTATTTTTTCAAAAACAGCATGCTTAATTTCTCTCTGACAGTTTTTTTTCTGATATCTATTTGTGTTTGTGGTATTTATTTCAGTTGTTTAACTTATTTGTGAACTCTGAACACAAAAAAAAGTAGATAAAAACATAAAAAGAGTGCAAAATGTGCTGTTTTAATAGTCTAAGTCTAACGGTCAGTATACGCAGCAGGTGAAATGTGAAGTTCTATGCACTTAAAAGTTGTATTCCAAAACAGATCGCACTGAACCTACATCAAAAACACTTATTACTGGTTGCTTAACCATTTCTGTTTCACAGACTACCTTTACTTTCTTCTGTTGGATAGCTAGTGGTTTAAATATTGGCCTTTTGAGGCTGACATTTCATTCAGTTTTTAAACAGTAAAGTTAATAAACTTTGCATCAGACCATACTGTCTGCATATATAGTTGAAAGTGACAGTCTTGTTACATCCAGGCTCCATGTTTTATCATATCTGAGCACAGATTTTAGCAAAAAGAAGTATATCTCCATCTCCCATATCATTTATATGCTTTTAAATATGCAAATGTGGGGAACGGCCTAAACTGGCAATCTGTTTTTTTAAGCATAACATTGCTAAAGACCATTTTATCCACATGCGTTATGCTATTTGAAACTTATATTTCCATCAAAAGTACATTTATAACCTGTTAAAGTTTGTTTGATAACTTAACAACTTCAGAAAATTGTGGTAAGTGAAAAATATTACATTTGATATAAGGCCTCACCCTAATTGAAAACCTCTATTTTTTGGCACAGGCTCATATAAAATTAACTTCTGGCCATTTTGCATAAGTCTGATACATGAAATATGCTTTCTGTTGCTTTAAATAGATGTTAACTTATACATAGAGACATTAAAAAGTGTTAGTTTTGGTATCTTTTGGTTTTTAGAAGCTCAAATTTGATAGTTTTAATTGTTCTAATTCAACGCCACAATTCAGCACCCAAAATTCAGATATAAAAAATGCCACATTTTTTTTATTTGGTATCATATGGCTTTGAAACTTTGTAACCTGTTTTATAATATACTAAGCTTGAATCATGCCAAGTTTTATTAGAATTGGTCAAGTTTTAGGCCCCTAAGAGGTGCATTTCAGCAAATTTAGAATTTTTACTTTGGCATCTTTTCTGAATGATCTATTGGTATTGATTTGTCAAACTATATGAGAAGAAATGATTTTCACTTTCATTTGATAGAAGTTTTGTGAAAAAGTCACTTTTCAGGTTAAATGCCTAAAATGTAGCTTTTTCACTTTTTTCACTATTTTTTCAAAAACAGCATGCTTAATTTCTCTCTGACAGTTTTTTTTCTGATATCTATTTGTGTTTGTGGTATTTATTTCAGTTGTTTAACTTATTTGTGAACTCTGAACACAAAAAAAAGTAGATAAAAACATAAAAAGAGTGCAAAATGTGCTGTTTTAATAGTCTAAGTCTAACGGTCAGTATACGCAGCAGGTGAAATGTGAAGTTCTATGCACTTAAAAGTTGTATTCCAAAACAGATTGCACTGAACCTACATCAAAAACACTTATTACTGGTTGCTTAACCATTTCTGTTTCACAGACTACCTTTACTTTCTTCTGTTGGATAGCTAGTGGTTTAAATATTGGCCTTTTGAGGCTGACATTTCATTCAGTTTTTAAACAGTAAAGTTAATAAACTTTGCATCAGACCATACTGTCTGCATATATAGTTGAAAGTGACAGTCTTGTTACATCCAGGCTCCATGTTTTATCATATCTGAGCACAGATTTTAGCAAAAAGAAGTATATCTCCATCTCCCATATCATTTATATGCTTTTAAATATGCAAATGTGGGGAACGGCCTAAACTGGCAATCTGTTTTTTTAAGCATAACATTGCTAAAGACCATTTTATCCACATGCGTTATGCTATTTGAAACTTATATTTCCATCAAAAGTACATTTATAACCTGTTAAAGTTTGTTTGATAACTTAACAACTTCAGAAAATTGTGGTAAGTGAAAAATATTACATTTGATATAAGGCCTCACCCTAATTGAAAACCTCTATTTTTTGGCACAGGCTCATATAAAATTAACTTCTGGCCATTTTGCATAAGTCTGATACATGAAATATGCTTTCTGTTGCTTTAAATAGATGTTAACTTATACATAGAGACATTAAAAAGTGTTAGTTTTGGTATCTTTTGGTTTTTAGAAGCTCAAATTTGATAGTTTTAATTGTTCTAATTCAACGCCACAATTCAGCACCCAAAATTCAGATATAAAAAATGCCACATTTTTTTTATTTGGTATCATATGGCTTTGAAACTTTGTAACCTGTTTTATAATATACTAAGCTTGAATCATGCCAAGTTTTATTAGAATTGGTCAAGTTTTAGGCCCCTAATAGGCCCAAGACCACAATTAATGACCCCGCTTTTCGTTGTCCACGAATATAGTTCCTTTTAATTAGAGTGTATTTTTCCTTAATTTTTTTTCTTTCCTTTCCTCACTCATTCCTTAAATCTTTTGGGGTGGAAATGAAAGAAGAGAGGTCAAATAAATTTTTGGAGGTTGTATTTTAACTGATTTTGATATGGAATGAGTGATTAGGTCAAGTGCAAAAAGGTGATATTTACAGTTTTCGGAACATCTCTTGACTTGTCAATAGGGGTATGGATGTGTATTGGCTAAATTTGTAAAAGTGATTGCTTCAATCTTTCTGAATTTTGGATATATATTTGGACTAGGACAATACATTACACACACAAAAAATTGGACAAAAGTGCATGGTGCAATTTTTTTAATGATGCAAAAGGTTATAAAGAACTGATAGAGGAATTAATTGTGGTCTGTGGCCTAAGAGGTGCATTTCAGCAAATTTAGAATTTTTACTTTGGCATCTTTTCTGAATGATCTATTGGTATTGATTTGTCAAACTATATGAGAAGAAATGATTTTCACTTTCATTTGATAGAAGTTTTGTGAAAAAGTCACTTTTCAGGTTAAATGCCTAAAATGTAGCTTTTTCACTTTTTTCACTATTTTTTCAAAAACAGCATGCTTAATTTCTCTCTGACAGTTTTTTTTCTGATATCTATTTGTGTTTGTGGTATTTATTTCAGTTGTTTAACTTATTTGTGAACTCTGAACACAAAAAAAAGTAGATAAAAACATAAAAAGAGTGCAAAATGTGCTGTTTTAATAGTCTAAGTCTAACGGTCAGTATACGCAGCAGGTGAAATGTGAAGTTCTATGCACTTAAAAGTTGTATTCCAAAACAGATTGCACTGAACCTACATCAAAAACACTTATTACTGGTTGCTTAACCATTTCTGTTTCACAGACTACCTTTACTTTCTTCTGTTGGATAGCTAGTGGTTTAAATATTGGCCTTTTGAGGCTGACATTTCATTCAGTTTTTAAACAGTAAAGTTAATAAACTTTGCATCAGACCATACTGTCTGCATATATAGTTGAAAGTGACAGTCTTGTTACATCCAGGCTCCATGTTTTATCATATCTGAGCACAGATTTTAGCAAAAAGAAGTATATCTCCATCTCCCATATCATTTATATGCTTTTAAATATGCAAATGTGGGGAACGGCCTAAACTGGCAATCTGTTTTTTTAAGCATAACATTGCTAAAGACCATTTTATCCACATGCGTTATGCTATTTGAAACTTATATTTCCATCAAAAGTACATTTATAACCTGTTAAAGTTTGTTTGATAACTTAACAACTTCAGAAAATTGTGGTAAGTGAAAAATATTACATTTGATATAAGGCCTCACCCTAATTGAAAACCTCTATTTTTTGGCACAGGCTCATATAAAATTAACTTCTGGCCATTTTGCATAAGTCTGATACATGAAATATGCTTTCTGTTGCTTTAAATAGATGTTAACTTATACATAGAGACATTAAAAAGTGTTAGTTTTGGTATCTTTTGGTTTTTAGAAGCTCAAATTTGATAGTTTTAATTGTTCTAATTCAACGCCACAATTCAGCACCCAAAATTCAGATATAAAAAATGCCACATTTTTTTTATTTGGTATCATATGGCTTTGAAACTTTGTAACCTGTTTTATAATATACTAAGCTTGAATCATGCCAAGTTTTATTAGAATTGGTCAAGTTTTAGGCCCCTAATAGGCCCAAGACCACAATTAATGACCCCGCTTTTCGTTGTCCACGAATATAGTTCCTTTTAATTAGAGTGTATTTTTCCTTAATTTTTTTTCTTTCCTTTCCTCACTCATTCCTTAAATCTTTTGGGGTGGAAATGAAAGAAGAGAGGTCAAATAAATTTTTGGAGGTTGTATTTTAACTGATTTTGATATGGAATGAGTGATTAGGTCAAGTGCAAAAAGGTGATATTTACAGTTTTCGGAACATCTCTTGACTTGTCAATAGGGGTATGGATGTGTATTGGCTAAATTTGTAAAAGTGATTGCTTCAATCTTTCTGAATTTTGGATATATATTTGGACTAGGACAATACATTACACACACAAAAAATTGGACAAAAGTGCATGGTGCAATTTTTTTAATGATGCAAAAGGTTATAAAGAACTGATAGAGGAATTAATTGTGGTCTGTGGCCTAAGAGGTGCATTTCAGCAAATTTAGAATTTTTACTTTGGCATCTTTTCTGAATGATCTATTGGTATTGATTTGTCAAACTATATGAGAAGAAATGATTTTCACTTTCATTTGATAGAAGTTTTGTGAAAAAGTCACTTTTCAGGTTAAATGCCTAAAATGTAGCTTTTTCACTTTTTTCACTATTTTTTCAAAAACAGCATGCTTAATTTCTCTCTGACAGTTTTTTTTCTGATATCTATTTGTGTTTGTGGTATTTATTTCAGTTGTTTAACTTATTTGTGAACTCTGAACACAAAAAAAAGTAGATAAAAACATAAAAAGAGTGCAAAATGTGCTGTTTTAATAGTCTAAGTCTAACGGTCAGTATACGCAGCAGGTGAAATGTGAAGTTCTATGCACTTAAAAGTTGTATTCCAAAACAGATTGCACTGAACCTACATCAAAAACACTTATTACTGGTTGCTTAACCATTTCTGTTTCACAGACTACCTTTACTTTCTTCTGTTGGATAGCTAGTGGTTTAAATATTGGCCTTTTGAGGCTGACATTTCATTCAGTTTTTAAACAGTAAAGTTAATAAACTTTGCATCAGACCATACTGTCTGCATATATAGTTGAAAGTGACAGTCTTGTTACATCCAGGCTCCATGTTTTATCATATCTGAGCACAGATTTTAGCAAAAAGAAGTATATCTCCATCTCCCATATCATTTATATGCTTTTAAATATGCAAATGTGGGGAACGGCCTAAACTGGCAATCTGTTTTTTTAAGCATAACATTGCTAAAGACCATTTTATCCACATGCGTTATGCTATTTGAAACTTATATTTCCATCAAAAGTACATTTATAACCTGTTAAAGTTTGTTTGATAACTTAACAACTTCAGAAAATTGTGGTAAGTGAAAAATATTACATTTGATATAAGGCCTCACCCTAATTGAAAACCTCTATTTTTTGGCACAGGCTCATATAAAATTAACTTCTGGCCATTTTGCATAAGTCTGATACATGAAATATGCTTTCTGTTGCTTTAAATAGATGTTAACTTATACATAGAGACATTAAAAAGTGTTAGTTTTGGTATCTTTTGGTTTTTAGAAGCTCAAATTTGATAGTTTTAATTGTTCTAATTCAACGCCACAATTCAGCACCCAAAATTCAGATATAAAAAATGCCACATTTTTTTTATTTGGTATCATATGGCTTTGAAACTTTGTAACCTGTTTTATAATATACTAAGCTTGAATCATGCCAAGTTTTATTAGAATTGGTCAAGTTTTAGGCCCCTAATAGGCCCAAGACCACAATTAATGACCCCGCTTTTCGTTGTCCACGAATATAGTTCCTTTTAATTAGAGTGTATTTTTCCTTAATTTTTTTTCTTTCCTTTCCTCACTCATTCCTTAAATCTTTTGGGGTGGAAATGAAAGAAGAGAGGTCAAATAAATTTTTGGAGGTTGTATTTTAACTGATTTTGATATGGAATGAGTGATTAGGTCAAGTGCAAAAAGGTGATATTTACAGTTTTCGGAACATCTCTTGACTTGTCAATAGGGGTATGGATGTGTATTGGCTAAATTTGTAAAAGTGATTGCTTCAATCTTTCTGAATTTTGGATATATATTTGGACTAGGACAATACATTACACACACAAAAAATTGGACAAAAGTGCATGGTGCAATTTTTTTAATGATGCAAAAGGTTATAAAGAACTGATAGAGGAATTAATTGTGGTCTGTGGCCTAAGAGGTGCATTTCAGCAAATTTAGAATTTTTACTTTGGCATCTTTTCTGAATGATCTATTGGTATTGATTTGTCAAACTATATGAGAAGAAATGATTTTCACTTTCATTTGATAGAAGTTTTGTGAAAAAGTCACTTTTCAGGTTAAATGCCTAAAATGTAGCTTTTTCACTTTTTTCACTATTTTTTCAAAAACAGCATGCTTAATTTCTCTCTGACAGTTTTTTTTCTGATATCTATTTGTGTTTGTGGTATTTATTTCAGTTGTTTAACTTATTTGTGAACTCTGAACACAAAAAAAAGTAGATAAAAACATAAAAAGAGTGCAAAATGTGCTGTTTTAATAGTCTAAGTCTAACGGTCAGTATACGCAGCAGGTGAAATGTGAAGTTCTATGCACTTAAAAGTTGTATTCCAAAACAGATTGCACTGAACCTACATCAAAAACACTTATTACTGGTTGCTTAACCATTTCTGTTTCACAGACTACCTTTACTTTCTTCTGTTGGATAGCTAGTGGTTTAAATATTGGCCTTTTGAGGCTGACATTTCATTCAGTTTTTAAACAGTAAAGTTAATAAACTTTGCATCAGACCATACTGTCTGCATATATAGTTGAAAGTGACAGTCTTGTTACATCCAGGCTCCATGTTTTATCATATCTGAGCACAGATTTTAGCAAAAAGAAGTATATCTCCATCTCCCATATCATTTATATGCTTTTAAATATGCAAATGTGGGGAACGGCCTAAACTGGCAATCTGTTTTTTTAAGCATAACATTGCTAAAGACCATTTTATCCACATGCGTTATGCTATTTGAAACTTATATTTCCATCAAAAGTACATTTATAACCTGTTAAAGTTTGTTTGATAACTTAACAACTTCAGAAAATTGTGGTAAGTGAAAAATATTACATTTGATATAAGGCCTCACCCTAATTGAAAACCTCTATTTTTTGGCACAGGCTCATATAAAATTAACTTCTGGCCATTTTGCATAAGTCTGATACATGAAATATGCTTTCTGTTGCTTTAAATAGATGTTAACTTATACATAGAGACATTAAAAAGTGTTAGTTTTGGTATCTTTTGGTTTTTAGAAGCTCAAATTTGATAGTTTTAATTGTTCTAATTCAACGCCACAATTCAGCACCCAAAATTCAGATATAAAAAATGCCACATTTTTTTTATTTGGTATCATATGGCTTTGAAACTTTGTAACCTGTTTTATAATATACTAAGCTTGAATCATGCCAAGTTTTATTAGAATTGGTCAAGTTTTAGGCCCCTAATAGACCCAAGACCACAATTAATGACCCCGCTTTTCGTTGTCCACGAATATAGTTCCTTTTAATTAGAGTGTATTTTTCCTTAATTTTTTTTCTTTCCTTTCCTCACTCATTCCTTAAATCTTTTGGGGTGGAAATGAAAGAAGAGAGGTCAAATAAATTTTTGGAGGTTGTATTTTAACTGATTTTGATATGGAATGAGTGATTAGGTCAAGTGCAAAAAGGTGATATTTACAGTTTTCGGAACATCTCTTGACTTGTCAATAGGGGTATGGATGTGTATTGGCTAAATTTGTAAAAGTGATTGCTTCAATCTTTCTGAATTTTGGATATATATTTGGACTAGGACAATACATTACACACACAAAAAATTGGACAAAAGTGCATGGTGCAATTTTTTTAATGATGCAAAAGGTTATAAAGAACTGATAGAGGAATTAATTGTGGTCTGTGGCCTAAGAGGTGCATTTCAGCAAATTTAGAATTTTTACTTTGGCATCTTTTCTGAATGATCTATTGGTATTGATTTGTCAAACTATATGAGAAGAAATGATTTTCACTTTCATTTGATAGAAGTTTTGTGAAAAAGTCACTTTTCAGGTTAAATGCCTAAAATGTAGCTTTTTCACTTTTTTCACTATTTTTTCAAAAACAGCATGCTTAATTTCTCTCTGACAGTTTTTTTTCTGATATCTATTTGTGTTTGTGGTATTTATTTCAGTTGTTTAACTTATTTGTGAACTCTGAACACAAAAAAAAGTAGATAAAAACATAAAAAGAGTGCAAAATGTGCTGTTTTAATAGTCTAAGTCTAACGGTCAGTATACGCAGCAGGTGAAATGTGAAGTTCTATGCACTTAAAAGTTGTATTCCAAAACAGATTGCACTGAACCTACATCAAAAACACTTATTACTGGTTGCTTAACCATTTCTGTTTCACAGACTACCTTTACTTTCTTCTGTTGGATAGCTAGTGGTTTAAATATTGGCCTTTTGAGGCTGACATTTCATTCAGTTTTTAAACAGTAAAGTTAATAAACTTTGCATCAGACCATACTGTCTGCATATATAGTTGAAAGTGACAGTCTTGTTACATCCAGGCTCCATGTTTTATCATATCTGAGCACAGATTTTAGCAAAAAGAAGTATATCTCCATCTCCCATATCATTTATATGCTTTTAAATATGCAAATGTGGGGAACGGCCTAAACTGGCAATCTGTTTTTTTAAGCATAACATTGCTAAAGACCATTTTATCCACATGCGTTATGCTATTTGAAACTTATATTTCCATCAAAAGTACATTTATAACCTGTTAAAGTTTGTTTGATAACTTAACAACTTCAGAAAATTGTGGTAAGTGAAAAATATTACATTTGATATAAGGCCTCACCCTAATTGAAAACCTCTATTTTTTGGCACAGGCTCATATAAAATTAACTTCTGGCCATTTTGCATAAGTCTGATACATGAAATATGCTTTCTGTTGCTTTAAATAGATGTTAACTTATACATAGAGACATTAAAAAGTGTTAGTTTTGGTATCTTTTGGTTTTTAGAAGCTCAAATTTGATAGTTTTAATTGTTCTAATTCAACGCCACAATTCAGCACCCAAAATTCAGATATAAAAAATGCCACATTTTTTTTATTTGGTATCATATGGCTTTGAAACTTTGTAACCTGTTTTATAATATACTAAGCTTGAATCATGCCAAGTTTTATTAGAATTGGTCAAGTTTTAGGCCCCTAATAGGCCCAAGACCACAATTAATGACCCCGCTTTTCGTTGTCCACGAATATAGTTCCTTTTAATTAGAGTGTATTTTTCCTTAATTTTTTTTCTTTCCTTTCCTCACTCATTCCTTAAATCTTTTGGGGTGGAAATGAAAGAAGAGAGGTCAAATAAATTTTTGGAGGTTGTATTTTAACTGATTTTGATATGGAATGAGTGATTAGGTCAAGTGCAAAAAGGTGATATTTACAGTTTTCGGAACATCTCTTGACTTGTCAATAGGGGTATGGATGTGTATTGGCTAAATTTGTAAAAGTGATTGCTTCAATCTTTCTGAATTTTGGATATATATTTGGACTAGGACAATACATTACACACACAAAAAATTGGACAAAAGTGCATGGTGCAATTTTTTTAATGATGCAAAAGGTTATAAAGAACTGATAGAGGAATTAATTGTGGTCTGTGGCCTAAGAGGTGCATTTCAGCAAATTTAGAATTTTTACTTTGGCATCTTTTCTGAATGATCTATTGGTATTGATTTGTCAAACTATATGAGAAGAAATGATTTTCACTTTCATTTGATAGAAGTTTTGTGAAAAAGTCACTTTTCAGGTTAAATGCCTAAAATGTAGCTTTTTCACTTTTTTCACTATTTTTTCAAAAACAGCATGCTTAATTTCTCTCTGACAGTTTTTTTTCTGATATCTATTTGTGTTTGTGGTATTTATTTCAGTTGTTTAACTTATTTGTGAACTCTGAACACAAAAAAAAGTAGATAAAAACATAAAAAGAGTGCAAAATGTGCTGTTTTAATAGTCTAAGTCTAACGGTCAGTATACGCAGCAGGTGAAATGTGAAGTTCTATGCACTTAAAAGTTGTATTCCAAAACAGATTGCACTGAACCTACATCAAAAACACTTATTACTGGTTGCTTAACCATTTCTGTTTCACAGACTACCTTTACTTTCTTCTGTTGGATAGCTAGTGGTTTAAATATTGGCCTTTTGAGGCTGACATTTCATTCAGTTTTTAAACAGTAAAGTTAATAAACTTTGCATCAGACCATACTGTCTGCATATATAGTTGAAAGTGACAGTCTTGTTACATCCAGGCTCCATGTTTTATCATATCTGAGCACAGATTTTAGCAAAAAGAAGTATATCTCCATCTCCCATATCATTTATATGCTTTTAAATATGCAAATGTGGGGAACGGCCTAAACTGGCAATCTGTTTTTTTAAGCATAACATTGCTAAAGACCATTTTATCCACATGCGTTATGCTATTTGAAACTTATATTTCCATCAAAAGTACATTTATAACCTGTTAAAGTTTGTTTGATAACTTAACAACTTCAGAAAATTGTGGTAAGTGAAAAATATTACATTTGATATAAGGCCTCACCCTAATTGAAAACCTCTATTTTTTGGCACAGGCTCATATAAAATTAACTTCTGGCCATTTTGCATAAGTCTGATACATGAAATATGCTTTCTGTTGCTTTAAATAGATGTTAACTTATACATAGAGACATTAAAAAGTGTTAGTTTTGGTATCTTTTGGTTTTTAGAAGCTCAAATTTGATAGTTTTAATTGTTCTAATTCAACGCCACAATTCAGCACCCAAAATTCAGATATAAAAAATGCCACATTTTTTTTATTTGGTATCATATGGCTTTGAAACTTTGTAACCTGTTTTATAATATACTAAGCTTGAATCATGCCAAGTTTTATTAGAATTGGTCAAGTTTTAGGCCCCTAATAGACCCAAGACCACAATTAATGACCCCGCTTTTCGTTGTCCACGAATATAGTTCCTTTTAATTAGAGTGTATTTTTCCTTAATTTTTTTTCTTTCCTTTCCTCACTCATTCCTTAAATCTTTTGGGGTGGAAATGAAAGAAGAGAGGTCAAATAAATTTTTGGAGGTTGTATTTTAACTGATTTTGATATGGAATGAGTGATTAGGTCAAGTGCAAAAAGGTGATATTTACAGTTTTCGGAACATCTCTTGACTTGTCAATAGGGGTATGGATGTGTATTGGCTAAATTTGTAAAAGTGATTGCTTCAATCTTTCTGAATTTTGGATATATATTTGGACTAGGACAATACATTACACACACAAAAAATTGGACAAAAGTGCATGGTGCAATTTTTTTAATGATGCAAAAGGTTATAAAGAACTGATAGAGGAATTAATTGTGGTCTGTGGCCTAAGAGGTGCATTTCAGCAAATTTAGAATTTTTACTTTGGCATCTTTTCTGAATGATCTATTGGTATTGATTTGTCAAACTATATGAGAAGAAATGATTTTCACTTTCATTTGATAGAAGTTTTGTGAAAAAGTCACTTTTCAGGTTAAATGCCTAAAATGTAGCTTTTTCACTTTTTTCACTATTTTTTCAAAAACAGCATGCTTAATTTCTCTCTGACAGTTTTTTTTCTGATATCTATTTGTGTTTGTGGTATTTATTTCAGTTGTTTAACTTATTTGTGAACTCTGAACACAAAAAAAAGTAGATAAAAACATAAAAAGAGTGCAAAATGTGCTGTTTTAATAGTCTAAGTCTAACGGTCAGTATACGCAGCAGGTGAAATGTGAAGTTCTATGCACTTAAAAGTTGTATTCCAAAACAGATTGCACTGAACCTACATCAAAAACACTTATTACTGGTTGCTTAACCATTTCTGTTTCACAGACTACCTTTACTTTCTTCTGTTGGATAGCTAGTGGTTTAAATATTGGCCTTTTGAGGCTGACATTTCATTCAGTTTTTAAACAGTAAAGTTAATAAACTTTGCATCAGACCATACTGTCTGCATATATAGTTGAAAGTGACAGTCTTGTTACATCCAGGCTCCATGTTTTATCATATCTGAGCACAGATTTTAGCAAAAAGAAGTATATCTCCATCTCCCATATCATTTATATGCTTTTAAATATGCAAATGTGGGGAACGGCCTAAACTGGCAATCTGTTTTTTTAAGCATAACATTGCTAAAGACCATTTTATCCACATGCGTTATGCTATTTGAAACTTATATTTCCATCAAAAGTACATTTATAACCTGTTAAAGTTTGTTTGATAACTTAACAACTTCAGAAAATTGTGGTAAGTGAAAAATATTACATTTGATATAAGGCCTCACCCTAATTGAAAACCTCTATTTTTTGGCACAGGCTCATATAAAATTAACTTCTGGCCATTTTGCATAAGTCTGATACATGAAATATGCTTTCTGTTGCTTTAAATAGATGTTAACTTATACATAGAGACATTAAAAAGTGTTAGTTTTGGTATCTTTTGGTTTTTAGAAGCTCAAATTTGATAGTTTTAATTGTTCTAATTCAACGCCACAATTCAGCACCCAAAATTCAGATATAAAAAATGCCACATTTTTTTTATTTGGTATCATATGGCTTTGAAACTTTGTAACCTGTTTTATAATATACTAAGCTTGAATCATGCCAAGTTTTATTAGAATTGGTCAAGTTTTAGGCCCCTAATAGGCCCAAGACCACAATTAATGACCCCGCTTTTCGTTGTCCACGAATATAGTTCCTTTTAATTAGAGTGTATTTTTCCTTAATTTTTTTTCTTTCCTTTCCTCACTCATTCCTTAAATCTTTTGGGGTGGAAATGAAAGAAGAGAGGTCAAATAAATTTTTGGAGGTTGTATTTTAACTGATTTTGATATGGAATGAGTGATTAGGTCAAGTGCAAAAAGGTGATATTTACAGTTTTCGGAACATCTCTTGACTTGTCAATAGGGGTATGGATGTGTATTGGCTAAATTTGTAAAAGTGATTGCTTCAATCTTTCTGAATTTTGGATATATATTTGGACTAGGACAATACATTACACACACAAAAAATTGGACAAAAGTGCATGGTGCAATTTTTTTAATGATGCAAAAGGTTATAAAGAACTGATAGAGGAATTAATTGTGGTCTGTGGCCTAAGAGGTGCATTTCAGCAAATTTAGAATTTTTACTTTGGCATCTTTTCTGAATGATCTATTGGTATTGATTTGTCAAACTATATGAGAAGAAATGATTTTCACTTTCATTTGATAGAAGTTTTGTGAAAAAGTCACTTTTCAGGTTAAATGCCTAAAATGTAGCTTTTTCACTTTTTTCACTATTTTTTCAAAAACAGCATGCTTAATTTCTCTCTGACAGTTTTTTTTCTGATATCTATTTGTGTTTGTGGTATTTATTTCAGTTGTTTAACTTATTTGTGAACTCTGAACACAAAAAAAAGTAGATAAAAACATAAAAAGAGTGCAAAATGTGCTGTTTTAATAGTCTAAGTCTAACGGTCAGTATACGCAGCAGGTGAAATGTGAAGTTCTATGCACTTAAAAGTTGTATTCCAAAACAGATTGCACTGAACCTACATCAAAAACACTTATTACTGGTTGCTTAACCATTTCTGTTTCACAGACTACCTTTACTTTCTTCTGTTGGATAGCTAGTGGTTTAAATATTGGCCTTTTGAGGCTGACATTTCATTCAGTTTTTAAACAGTAAAGTTAATAAACTTTGCATCAGACCATACTGTCTGCATATATAGTTGAAAGTGACAGTCTTGTTACATCCAGGCTCCATGTTTTATCATATCTGAGCACAGATTTTAGCAAAAAGAAGTATATCTCCATCTCCCATATCATTTATATGCTTTTAAATATGCAAATGTGGGGAACGGCCTAAACTGGCAATCTGTTTTTTTAAGCATAACATTGCTAAAGACCATTTTATCCACATGCGTTATGCTATTTGAAACTTATATTTCCATCAAAAGTACATTTATAACCTGTTAAAGTTTGTTTGATAACTTAACAACTTCAGAAAATTGTGGTAAGTGAAAAATATTACATTTGATATAAGGCCTCACCCTAATTGAAAACCTCTATTTTTTGGCACAGGCTCATATAAAATTAACTTCTGGCCATTTTGCATAAGTCTGATACATGAAATATGCTTTCTGTTGCTTTAAATAGATGTTAACTTATACATAGAGACATTAAAAAGTGTTAGTTTTGGTATCTTTTGGTTTTTAGAAGCTCAAATTTGATAGTTTTAATTGTTCTAATTCAACGCCACAATTCAGCACCCAAAATTCAGATATAAAAAATGCCACATTTTTTTTATTTGGTATCATATGGCTTTGAAACTTTGTAACCTGTTTTATAATATACTAAGCTTGAATCATGCCAAGTTTTATTAGAATTGGTCAAGTTTTAGGCCCCTAATAGGCCCAAGACCACAATTAATGACCCCGCTTTTCGTTGTCCACGAATATAGTTCCTTTTAATTAGAGTGTATTTTTCCTTAATTTTTTTTCTTTCCTTTCCTCACTCATTCCTTAAATCTTTTGGGGTGGAAATGAAAGAAGAGAGGTCAAATAAATTTTTGGAGGTTGTATTTTAACTGATTTTGATATGGAATGAGTGATTAGGTCAAGTGCAAAAAGGTGATATTTACAGTTTTCGGAACATCTCTTGACTTGTCAATAGGGGTATGGATGTGTATTGGCTAAATTTGTAAAAGTGATTGCTTCAATCTTTCTGAATTTTGGATATATATTTGGACTAGGACAATACATTACACACACAAAAAATTGGACAAAAGTGCATGGTGCAATTTTTTTAATGATGCAAAAGGTTATAAAGAACTGATAGAGGAATTAATTGTGGTCTGTGGCCTAAGAGGTGCATTTCAGCAAATTTAGAATTTTTACTTTGGCATCTTTTCTGAATGATCTATTGGTATTGATTTGTCAAACTATATGAGAAGAAATGATTTTCACTTTCATTTGATAGAAGTTTTGTGAAAAAGTCACTTTTCAGGTTAAATGCCTAAAATGTAGCTTTTTCACTTTTTTCACTATTTTTTCAAAAACAGCATGCTTAATTTCTCTCTGACAGTTTTTTTTCTGATATCTATTTGTGTTTGTGGTATTTATTTCAGTTGTTTAACTTATTTGTGAACTCTGAACACAAAAAAAAGTAGATAAAAACATAAAAAGAGTGCAAAATGTGCTGTTTTAATAGTCTAAGTCTAACGGTCAGTATACGCAGCAGGTGAAATGTGAAGTTCTATGCACTTAAAAGTTGTATTCCAAAACAGATTGCACTGAACCTACATCAAAAACACTTATTACTGGTTGCTTAACCATTTCTGTTTCACAGACTACCTTTACTTTCTTCTGTTGGATAGCTAGTGGTTTAAATATTGGCCTTTTGAGGCTGACATTTCATTCAGTTTTTAAACAGTAAAGTTAATAAACTTTGCATCAGACCATACTGTCTGCATATATAGTTGAAAGTGACAGTCTTGTTACATCCAGGCTCCATGTTTTATCATATCTGAGCACAGATTTTAGCAAAAAGAAGTATATCTCCATCTCCCATATCATTTATATGCTTTTAAATATGCAAATGTGGGGAACGGCCTAAACTGGCAATCTGTTTTTTTAAGCATAACATTGCTAAAGACCATTTTATCCACATGCGTTATGCTATTTGAAACTTATATTTCCATCAAAAGTACATTTATAACCTGTTAAAGTTTGTTTGATAACTTAACAACTTCAGAAAATTGTGGTAAGTGAAAAATATTACATTTGATATAAGGCCTCACCCTAATTGAAAACCTCTATTTTTTGGCACAGGCTCATATAAAATTAACTTCTGGCCATTTTGCATAAGTCTGATACATGAAATATGCTTTCTGTTGCTTTAAATAGATGTTAACTTATACATAGAGACATTAAAAAGTGTTAGTTTTGGTATCTTTTGGTTTTTAGAAGCTCAAATTTGATAGTTTTAATTGTTCTAATTCAACGCCACAATTCAGCACCCAAAATTCAGATATAAAAAATGCCACATTTTTTTTATTTGGTATCATATGGCTTTGAAACTTTGTAACCTGTTTTATAATATACTAAGCTTGAATCATGCCAAGTTTTATTAGAATTGGTCAAGTTTTAGGCCCCTAATAGGCCCAAGACCACAATTAATGACCCCGCTTTTCGTTGTCCACGAATATAGTTCCTTTTAATTAGAGTGTATTTTTCCTTAATTTTTTTTCTTTCCTTTCCTCACTCATTCCTTAAATCTTTTGGGGTGGAAATGAAAGAAGAGAGGTCAAATAAATTTTTGGAGGTTGTATTTTAACTGATTTTGATATGGAATGAGTGATTAGGTCAAGTGCAAAAAGGTGATATTTACAGTTTTCGGAACATCTCTTGACTTGTCAATAGGGGTATGGATGTGTATTGGCTAAATTTGTAAAAGTGATTGCTTCAATCTTTCTGAATTTTGGATATATATTTGGACTAGGACAATACATTACACACACAAAAAATTGGACAAAAGTGCATGGTGCAATTTTTTTAATGATGCAAAAGGTTATAAAGAACTGATAGAGGAATTAATTGTGGTCTGTGGCCTAAGAGGTGCATTTCAGCAAATTTAGAATTTTTACTTTGGCATCTTTTCTGAATGATCTATTGGTATTGATTTGTCAAACTATATGAGAAGAAATGATTTTCACTTTCATTTGATAGAAGTTTTGTGAAAAAGTCACTTTTCAGGTTAAATGCCTAAAATGTAGCTTTTTCACTTTTTTCACTATTTTTTCAAAAACAGCATGCTTAATTTCTCTCTGACAGTTTTTTTTCTGATATCTATTTGTGTTTGTGGTATTTATTTCAGTTGTTTAACTTATTTGTGAACTCTGAACACAAAAAAAAGTAGATAAAAACATAAAAAGAGTGCAAAATGTGCTGTTTTAATAGTCTAAGTCTAACGGTCAGTATACGCAGCAGGTGAAATGTGAAGTTCTATGCACTTAAAAGTTGTATTCCAAAACAGATTGCACTGAACCTACATCAAAAACACTTATTACTGGTTGCTTAACCATTTCTGTTTCACAGACTACCTTTACTTTCTTCTGTTGGATAGCTAGTGGTTTAAATATTGGCCTTTTGAGGCTGACATTTCATTCAGTTTTTAAACAGTAAAGTTAATAAACTTTGCATCAGACCATACTGTCTGCATATATAGTTGAAAGTGACAGTCTTGTTACATCCAGGCTCCATGTTTTATCATATCTGAGCACAGATTTTAGCAAAAAGAAGTATATCTCCATCTCCCATATCATTTATATGCTTTTAAATATGCAAATGTGGGGAACGGCCTAAACTGGCAATCTGTTTTTTTAAGCATAACATTGCTAAAGACCATTTTATCCACATGCGTTATGCTATTTGAAACTTATATTTCCATCAAAAGTACATTTATAACCTGTTAAAGTTTGTTTGATAACTTAACAACTTCAGAAAATTGTGGTAAGTGAAAAATATTACATTTGATATAAGGCCTCACCCTAATTGAAAACCTCTATTTTTTGGCACAGGCTCATATAAAATTAACTTCTGGCCATTTTGCATAAGTCTGATACATGAAATATGCTTTCTGTTGCTTTAAATAGATGTTAACTTATACATAGAGACATTAAAAAGTGTTAGTTTTGGTATCTTTTGGTTTTTAGAAGCTCAAATTTGATAGTTTTAATTGTTCTAATTCAACGCCACAATTCAGCACCCAAAATTCAGATATAAAAAATGCCACATTTTTTTTATTTGGTATCATATGGCTTTGAAACTTTGTAACCTGTTTTATAATATACTAAGCTTGAATCATGCCAAGTTTTATTAGAATTGGTCAAGTTTTAGGCCCCTAATAGGCCCAAGACCACAATTAATGACCCCGCTTTTCGTTGTCCACGAATATAGTTCCTTTTAATTAGAGTGTATTTTTCCTTAATTTTTTTTCTTTCCTTTCCTCACTCATTCCTTAAATCTTTTGGGGTGGAAATGAAAGAAGAGAGGTCAAATAAATTTTTGGAGGTTGTATTTTAACTGATTTTGATATGGAATGAGTGATTAGGTCAAGTGCAAAAAGGTGATATTTACAGTTTTCGGAACATCTCTTGACTTGTCAATAGGGGTATGGATGTGTATTGGCTAAATTTGTAAAAGTGATTGCTTCAATCTTTCTGAATTTTGGATATATATTTGGACTAGGACAATACATTACACACACAAAAAATTGGACAAAAGTGCATGGTGCAATTTTTTTAATGATGCAAAAGGTTATAAAGAACTGATCGAGGAATTAATTGTGGTCTGTGGCCTAAGAGGTGCATTTCAGCAAATTTAGAATTTTTACTTTGGCATCTTTTCTGAATGATCTATTGGTATTGATTTGTCAAACTATATGAGAAGAAATGATTTTCACTTTCATTTGATAGAAGTTTTGTGAAAAAGTCACTTTTCAGGTTAAATGCCTAAAATGTAGCTTTTTCACTTTTTTCACTATTTTTTCAAAAACAGCATGCTTAATTTCTCTCTGACAGTTTTTTTTCTGATATCTATTTGTGTTTGTGGTATTTATTTCAGTTGTTTAACTTATTTGTGAACTCTGAACACAAAAAAAAGTAGATAAAAACATAAAAAGAGTGCAAAATGTGCTGTTTTAATAGTCTAAGTCTAACGGTCAGTATACGCAGCAGGTGAAATGTGAAGTTCTATGCACTTAAAAGTTGTATTCCAAAACAGATTGCACTGAACCTACATCAAAAACACTTATTACTGGTTGCTTAACCATTTCTGTTTCACAGACTACCTTTACTTTCTTCTGTTGGATAGCTAGTGGTTTAAATATTGGCCTTTTGAGGCTGACATTTCATTCAGTTTTTAAACAGTAAAGTTAATAAACTTTGCATCAGACCATACTGTCTGCATATATAGTTGAAAGTGACAGTCTTGTTACATCCAGGCTCCATGTTTTATCATATCTGAGCACAGATTTTAGCAAAAAGAAGTATATCTCCATCTCCCATATCATTTATATGCTTTTAAATATGCAAATGTGGGGAACGGCCTAAACTGGCAATCTGTTTTTTTAAGCATAACATTGCTAAAGACCATTTTATCCACATGCGTTATGCTATTTGAAACTTATATTTCCATCAAAAGTACATTTATAACCTGTTAAAGTTTGTTTGATAACTTAACAACTTCAGAAAATTGTGGTAAGTGAAAAATATTACATTTGATATAAGGCCTCACCCTAATTGAAAACCTCTATTTTTTGGCACAGGCTCATATAAAATTAACTTCTGGCCATTTTGCATAAGTCTGATACATGAAATATGCTTTCTGTTGCTTTAAATAGATGTTAACTTATACATAGAGACATTAAAAAGTGTTAGTTTTGGTATCTTTTGGTTTTTAGAAGCTCAAATTTGATAGTTTTAATTGTTCTAATTCAACGCCACAATTCAGCACCCAAAATTCAGATATAAAAAATGCCACATTTTTTTTATTTGGTATCATATGGCTTTGAAACTTTGTAACCTGTTTTATAATATACTAAGCTTGAATCATGCCAAGTTTTATTAGAATTGGTCAAGTTTTAGGCCCCTAATAGGCCCAAGACCACAATTAATGACCCCGCTTTTCGTTGTCCACGAATATAGTTCCTTTTAATTAGAGTGTATTTTTCCTTAATTTTTTTTCTTTCCTTTCCTCACTCATTCCTTAAATCTTTTGGGGTGGAAATGAAAGAAGAGAGGTCAAATAAATTTTTGGAGGTTGTATTTTAACTGATTTTGATATGGAATGAGTGATTAGGTCAAGTGCAAAAAGGTGATATTTACAGTTTTCGGAACATCTCTTGACTTGTCAATAGGGGTATGGATGTGTATTGGCTAAATTTGTAAAAGTGATTGCTTCAATCTTTCTGAATTTTGGATATATATTTGGACTAGGACAATACATTACACACACAAAAAATTGGACAAAAGTGCATGGTGCAATTTTTTTAATGATGCAAAAGGTTATAAAGAACTGATAGAGGAATTAATTGTGGTCTGT
Source organism: Mytilus edulis (assembly GCF_963676685.1). Classification (NCBI taxonomy): domain Eukaryota; kingdom Metazoa; phylum Mollusca; class Bivalvia; order Mytilida; family Mytilidae; genus Mytilus; species Mytilus edulis. Next base: position 28,067 of record NW_027268955.1, read on the forward strand.
GGCCTAAGAGGTGCATTTCAGCAAATTTAGAATTTTTACTTTGGCATCTTTTCTGAATGATCTATTGGTATTGATTTGTCAAACTATATGAGAAGAAATGATTTTCACTTTCATTTGATAGAAGTTTTGTGAAAAAGTCACTTTTCAGGTTAAATGCCTAAAATGTAGCTTTTTCACTTTTTTCACTATTTTTTCAAAAACAGCATGCTTAATTTCTCTCTGACAGTTTTTTTTCTGATATCTATTTGTGTTTGTGGTATTTATTTCAGTTGTTTAACTTATTTGTGAACTCTGAACACAAAAAAAAGTAGATAAAAACATAAAAAGAGTGCAAAATGTGCTGTTTTAATAGTCTAAGTCTAACGGTCAGTATACGCAGCAGGTGAAATGTGAAGTTCTATGCACTTAAAAGTTGTATTCCAAAACAGATTGCACTGAACCTACATCAAAAACACTTATTACTGGTTGCTTAACCATTTCTGTTTCACAGACTACCTTTACTTTCTTCTGTTGGATAGCTAGTGGTTTAAATATTGGCCTTTTGAGGCTGACATTTCATTCAGTTTTTAAACAGTAAAGTTAATAAACTTTGCATCAGACCATACTGTCTGCATATATAGTTGAAAGTGACAGTCTTGTTACATCCAGGCTCCATGTTTTATCATATCTGAGCACAGATTTTAGCAAAAAGAAGTATATCTCCATCTCCCATATCATTTATATGCTTTTAAATATGCAAATGTGGGGAACGGCCTAAACTGGCAATCTGTTTTTTTAAGCATAACATTGCTAAAGACCATTTTATCCACATGCGTTATGCTATTTGAAACTTATATTTCCATCAAAAGTACATTTATAACCTGTTAAAGTTTGTTTGATAACTTAACAACTTCAGAAAATTGTGGTAAGTGAAAAATATTACATTTGATATAAGGCCTCACCCTAATTGAAAACCTCTATTTTTTGGCACAGGCTCATATAAAATTAACTTCTGGCCATTTTGCATAAGTCTGATACATGAAATATGCTTTCTGTTGCTTTAAATAGATGTTAACTTATACATAGAGACATTAAAAAGTGTTAGTTTTGGTATCTTTTGGTTTTTAGAAGCTCAAATTTGATAGTTTTAATTGTTCTAATTCAACGCCACAATTCAGCACCCAAAATTCAGATATAAAAAATGCCACATTTTTTTTATTTGGTATCATATGGCTTTGAAACTTTGTAACCTGTTTTATAATATACTAAGCTTGAATCATGCCAAGTTTTATTAGAATTGGTCAAGTTTTAGGCCCCTAATAGGCCCAAGACCACAATTAATGACCCCGCTTTTCGTTGTCCACGAATATAGTTCCTTTTAATTAGAGTGTATTTTTCCTTAATTTTTTTTCTTTCCTTTCCTCACTCATTCCTTAAATCTTTTGGGGTGGAAATGAAAGAAGAGAGGTCAAATAAATTTTTGGAGGTTGTATTTTAACTGATTTTGATATGGAATGAGTGATTAGGTCAAGTGCAAAAAGGTGATATTTACAGTTTTCGGAACATCTCTTGACTTGTCAATAGGGGTATGGATGTGTATTGGCTAAATTTGTAAAAGTGATTGCTTCAATCTTTCTGAATTTTGGATATATATTTGGACTAGGACAATACATTACACACACAAAAAATTGGACAAAAGTGCATGGTGCAATTTTTTTAATGATGCAAAAGGTTATAAAGAACTGATAGAGGAATTAATTGTGGTCTGTGGCCTAAGAGGTGCATTTCAGCAAATTTAGAATTTTTACTTTGGCATCTTTTCTGAATGATCTATTGGTATTGATTTGTCAAACTATATGAGAAGAAATGATTTTCACTTTCATTTGATAGAAGTTTTGTGAAAAAGTCACTTTTCAGGTTAAATGCCTAAAATGTAGCTTTTTCACTTTTTTCACTATTTTTTCAAAAACAGCATGCTTAATTTCTCTCTGACAGTTTTTTTTCTGATATCTATTTGTGTTTGTGGTATTTATTTCAGTTGTTTAACTTATTTGTGAACTCTGAACACAAAAAAAAGTAGATAAAAACATAAAAAGAGTGCAAAATGTGCTGTTTTAATAGTCTAAGTCTAACGGTCAGTATACGCAGCAGGTGAAATGTGAAGTTCTATGCACTTAAAAGTTGTATTCCAAAACAGATTGCACTGAACCTACATCAAAAACACTTATTACTGGTTGCTTAACCATTTCTGTTTCACAGACTACCTTTACTTTCTTCTGTTGGATAGCTAGTGGTTTAAATATTGGCCTTTTGAGGCTGACATTTCATTCAGTTTTTAAACAGTAAAGTTAATAAACTTTGCATCAGACCATACTGTCTGCATATATAGTTGAAAGTGACAGTCTTGTTACATCCAGGCTCCATGTTTTATCATATCTGAGCACAGATTTTAGCAAAAAGAAGTATATCTCCATCTCCCATATCATTTATATGCTTTTAAATATGCAAATGTGGGGAACGGCCTAAACTGGCAATCTGTTTTTTTAAGCATAACATTGCTAAAGACCATTTTATCCACATGCGTTATGCTATTTGAAACTTATATTTCCATCAAAAGTACATTTATAACCTGTTAAAGTTTGTTTGATAACTTAACAACTTCAGAAAATTGTGGTAAGTGAAAAATATTACATTTGATATAAGGCCTCACCCTAATTGAAAACCTCTATTTTTTGGCACAGGCTCATATAAAATTAACTTCTGGCCATTTTGCATAAGTCTGATACATGAAATATGCTTTCTGTTGCTTTAAATAGATGTTAACTTATACATAGAGACATTAAAAAGTGTTAGTTTTGGTATCTTTTGGTTTTTAGAAGCTCAAATTTGATAGTTTTAATTGTTCTAATTCAACGCCACAATTCAGCACCCAAAATTCAGATATAAAAAATGCCACATTTTTTTTATTTGGTATCATATGGCTTTGAAACTTTGTAACCTGTTTTATAATATACTAAGCTTGAATCATGCCAAGTTTTATTAGAATTGGTCAAGTTTTAGGCCCCTAATAGGCCCAAGACCACAATTAATGACCCCGCTTTTCGTTGTCCACGAATATAGTTCCTTTTAATTAGAGTGTATTTTTCTTAATTTTTTTTTCTTTCCTTTCCTCACTCATTCCTTAAATCTTTTGGGTGGAAATGAAAGAAGAGAGGTCAAATAAATTTTTGGAGGTTGTATTTTAAACTGATTTTGATATGGAATGAGTGATTAGGTCAAGTGCAAAAAGGTGATATTTACAGTTTTCGGAACATCTCTTGACTTGTCAATAGGGGTATGGATGTGTATTGGCTAAATTTGTAAAAGTGATTGCTTCAATCTTTCTGAATTTTGGATATATATTTGGACTAGGACAATACATTACACACACAAAAAATTGGACAAAAGTGCATGGTGCAATTTTTTTAATGATGCAAAAGGTTATAAAGAACTGATAGAGGAATTAATTGTGGTCTGTGGCCTAAGAGGTGCATTTCAGCAAATTTAGAATTTTTACTTTGGCATCTTTTCTGAATGATCTATTGGTATTGATTTGTCAAACTATATGAGAAGAAATGATTTTCACTTTCATTTGATAGAAGTTTTGTGAAAAAGTCACTTTTCAGGTTAAATGCCTAAAATGTAGCTTTTTCACTTTTTTCACTATTTTTTCAAAAACAGCATGCTTAATTTCTCTCTGACAGTTTTTTTTCTGATATCTATTTGTGTTTGTGGTATTTATTTCAGTTGTTTAACTTATTTGTGAACTCTGAACACAAAAAAAAGTAGATAAAAACATAAAAAGAGTGCAAAATGTGCTGTTTTAATAGTCTAAGTCTAACGGTCAGTATACGCAGCAGGTGAAATGTGAAGTTCTATGCACTTAAAAGTTGTATTCCAAAACAGATTGCACTGAACCTACATCAAAAACACTTATTACTGGTTGCTTAACCATTTCTGTTTCACAGACTACCTTTACTTTCTTCTGTTGGATAGCTAGTGGTTTAAATATTGGCCTTTTGAGGCTGACATTTCATTCAGTTTTTAAACAGTAAAGTTAATAAACTTTGCATCAGACCATACTGTCTGCATATATAGTTGAAAGTGACAGTCTTGTTACATCCAGGCTCCATGTTTTATCATATCTGAGCACAGATTTTAGCAAAAAGAAGTATATCTCCATCTCCCATATCATTTATATGCTTTTAAATATGCAAATGTGGGGAACGGCCTAAACTGGCAATCTGTTTTTTTAAGCATAACATTGCTAAAGACCATTTTATCCACATGCGTTATGCTATTTGAAACTTATATTTCCATCAAAAGTACATTTATAACCTGTTAAAGTTTGTTTGATAACTTAACAACTTCAGAAAATTGTGGTAAGTGAAAAATATTACATTTGATATAAGGCCTCACCCTAATTGAAAACCTCTATTTTTTGGCACAGGCTCATATAAAATTAACTTCTGGCCATTTTGCATAAGTCTGATACATGAAATATGCTTTCTGTTGCTTTAAATAGATGTTAACTTATACATAGAGACATTAAAAAGTGTTAGTTTTGGTATCTTTTGGTTTTTAGAAGCTCAAATTTGATAGTTTTAATTGTTCTAATTCAACGCCACAATTCAGCACCCAAAATTCAGATATAAAAAATGCCACATTTTTTTATTTGGTATCATATGGCTTTTGAACTTTGTAACCTGTTTTATAATATACTAAGCTTGAATCATGCCAAGTTTTATTAGAATTGGTCAAGTTTTAGGCCCCTAATAGGCCCAAGACCACAATTAATGACCCCGCTTTTCGTTGTCCACGAATATAGTTCCCTTTTAATTAGAGTGTATTTTTCCTTAATTTTTTTTCTTTCCTTTCCTCACTCATTCCTTAAATCTTTTGGG
>NW_027268956.1:0-23487 GCF_963676685.1 Mytilus edulis
AGTCCAATCAACTCGAAACTTAGTACATATGATCCCTATAGTATAATCTTTCTAATTTTAATACCAACTTAGATTATTACCCAATTTCACGGTCCATGAAACATGGAAAAGGATAGTGCGAGTGGGGCATCCGTGTACTTTGGACACATTCTTGTTTTTATTATATTCTGCTATTAAACGAAGAGAAATGTGCAAAAATTTCTACATTTTGTAATTTTTTTTGGCAGGAAAATGTATTTAATTTGACAAACAGAAAAAAAAAAGAAATAGGTACAAATGTGTACTAAAAAATGTTTATTATTTTTACAATTATCCAACAAATAGTTTCAATTATTTGTACAGACTGTTACCAACAAAGACTTACATGTATCAACGATTACTCTGACGCAGCTTCCTATCTTATCCATTTGAATTGAACAATTATGTGAAATACTGCAATTTGTGACTTCCGTAAATTTAATGTGTTATTTAATGGGAATTTTGATGTAGATATAAAAGATTGTATTTCTCAACTTTTTACATATAGTGCCCAATATCAATTCTTTTACCATCATGATAGTGCTTTATTTCTTTCTTTATAAAATACATTTATAAAATTGAATTATATATATTAAATAAAGTATGTTTGCAATAAAAGAAAACTTGTATTGGTGTATTTATATCATGAAAATCATTCAGAAACTAATGAATTACAAAGACACTTTTATAACAGAATGTCATTGTTTGTCATTGTACATGTAGAAATTGATATTAAATTATTGAGAAAAAATATTGGATATTTTTTATTTTTTTATACACCTTAAAATGAAATTACAAAAAAAAAATACCTTAATATATAGAAAACATTAACAAAATTTTATATACCGAAGTTGAAACATTAAACCTTTTGTCTTTTTTGTTTTCTTAATTACAATTAGATAATTGGTAGAATTAAAAGTGGGCAAACCAGGAGTTAACCCTAGTTGACATTATATGATTTCCAAATATCCTTATATGATGTGCATATACACTTTTATGATGTGCATATATACTTATATGATGTGCAAATCTCCTTATATGATGTGCAAATATCCCTATATGATGTGCATAAATACTTATATGGTGTATAAATATACTTATATGATGTGCATATTTACCTATATGATGTGCATATATACTGACATGATATGCATATTATTAGTTACATAGTGTGCTAGTGACCTAATACGGTATATATGGGGTCAGTAAATTCCATATGGGGTGAGAGCGAAGCTCGAATCCCAATATGGAATTTACTGACCCCATATATACCGTATTAGGTCACTAGCACACTATGTAACGAATTTATCTTACCGACTATCTTAACGTGTGAAAGTAAGACTAGTGATTCTCAAAATGAGCAAGTCTTCAATACTGTTAGCACTAAGAAAATACTTCCATTGATCCTACAAAAACAGATGCCAACAATAACGACTTGTTAGGTTTAAATGTGTTTTATGAATTTGTTTCAATCTTAATCATCAATTGCTTCGTCTGTTCGAACTTTTAAGATTTTTTCTCAGTACCGTTTTGTTTTTTATAAAGGGACATTACACCATTACTAACCGTGTATGAAATAAGCCCCGCCCCCTTCTTACCTAATAAGGAATATAAAGGGACGTAACTCCACTACTAACCGTGTATGAGATAAGCCCCGCCTCCCTACTAACCTAATATCAAATATACACGGTTTGCACGCGGACGCTTTTAACCAATCATATTCCTGGAAATGTATAGGAGGTAAGATAAATACTTATATGATGTGCATACATCCTTATATGATGTGCATATATACTTATATGAGGTGCATGTATCCTTATATGATATCCAAACATTCTTATATGATATGATTGTGTCCTTATATTATGTAAAAATAGCATTATATGATGTGCAATTGTCTTTATATTATGTGCGTTTACCCTTATATTATGTGCAAACATCTTGGTACCTTTGATAACTTTTAAACCACTGGGTCGATGCCACTGCTGTTTTGACGTTTTGTCCCCGAGGGTATCACCAGCCCAGTAGTCAACATTTCGATGTTGACATGAATATCAATAATGTGGTCATTTTTTATAAATTTTCTGTTTAACAAAACTTTGAATTTTTCGAAATACTTAGGATTTTCTCATTCCAGGCATCGGGAAATGGACAAACAGGACTTATCTAAGCTTACTCTTAGCATGTATGGGCCCCAGTTACAATATTCATGCCTTACGCTAATAAAATAACAAGGTAATCAATCGGGAACGTGTGAAATAAGGGTAAACAGAAGGTGGGAACAGTCGTTCAGTCAGGGGACCCCCATGGTCAAACAATGAAGACGAACTCTATATTATTATTCCCATGCAGAGACCTTACTAACAATATTTGCATACAATAGCAATATATAAGTATACACAATGTTCATCAAATGTCTTTGTATACGCGTTGGCTAACAATAAACGACGAACGCTAAAATATAATAGAGTGTTTACTGAGTAGCCTGAAACAGTCGTATGTACAAACCTACAGCTTATACCCTAAACCGTAACAATATAAGGACAAAATCACAGCATATAAGGATGTTTGCACATCATATAATGATGTTTGCACATCATATAAGTATATTTACACATTATATAAGTATATTTGCAAATCATATAATAAAATGAATCGAACCACATAATATAATGATAAGATCACATCATATAATAAAATGAATCGAACCACATAATATAATGATAAGATCACATCATATAAAGATGTTTGCACATAATATAAAGGTAAACGCACATAATATAAAGACAATTGCACATCATATAATGTCATTTGTACATAATATAAGGACACAATTACATCATATAAGGATGTTTGGACATCATATAAGGATACATGCACATCATATAAGTATATATGCACATCATATAAGTATATATACACATAATAAAAGTGTATATGTACAATCATATAAGGATATTTGGACATCATATAATGTCAACTGGACACCATATAAAGGTTTGTACACGTCATATATTGTCAAATGCACATTATATAAGTGTAATATCACATCATATAATGGCAAATGGCCATAATAAGACAGTTTTGGCGTTCCATGGATTACATATTTAGTTTATAATTACAATTAGTTTGTTCAATTCTAAACGTTGTTATAATTTTTATCTTTGTTTTCAAAGAGTTTAAATGTACAATTATTATATAAACACTAATTATTACGTTTAATTAAAAAACGGATAAATAGTTTCTAATTATTATTATTTAAAAAAAAAATCATAATCATTGGTAAAATTTGATACCATCTTTTATTTTTTTATTTTTCATTTGCTATTTTTTTTAACGCCATCGATGTGCCTGCTGAGTCATCTCTTAATAGTTATCAAAGGTACCATGATTATCATTTAAAACGCCAGACGCGCGTTTCGACTACATAAGACTCATCAGTGACGCTCAAATCAAAATATTTATAAAGCCAAACAAGTACATAGTTGAAGAGCATTGATGATCCAAAATTCCAAAACGTTGTGCCAAATACGGCTAAGGTAATCTATGCCTGGGATAAGAAAATCCTTAGTTTTTCGAAAAATTCAAAGTTTTGAAAGCAGGAAATTTATAAAAATGACCACATTATTAATATTCATGTCAACACCGAAGTGTTGACTACTGGGCTGGTGATACCCTCGTGGTAAGGTCGGTCTACCTCTATCCTAATTTCATTGGACAGTTTCGATAAACAGGCCCCAGAAACGATGACAAACGTGGTGATTACCATCGTCAGAACGCTCAAATTATAAACACATGATGTAGAACAACACACGTAAATAGCTCCTTAATTAAAAAGACTTGTCAATTTTCCAATTGTAAACATTCCATTACAAATCACGAAAATAATTTAATGGTTATGCATTTTCACAAACTGCAGACTTCATTAACAGGGATGTACTACTTATAGAAAAACTCAGATAGAGTTAAAGAAAGAACGATTGCAATCGATATGTTTTTTTTTAAAGATGATCGGGTATAAACACATGTATAAAAAGCAAACTGGTCTTAGTTGTATATAAAATTATATAAAGGTTTGTCAACATTTGGTTTTAGTTCTTTAGTTTTTGAACAGCGGTATACTACTGTTGCCTTTATTCATGTTATATACGTATCGTTCCCTTTTCAATAGATTAAATGCATATTCTCTGATAATAGATTGAAAAATCGGATAAAGGTATTTCTACTTTTATTACTCTTAGCATGTTTAGATATTGTGTCGCTCAGGCTTTCATTTTCCTTCTAGATCTAGTTTTGTATCCATGAATTAAGTGTGACTTTTAAAATATCTAAAGCTTTGAGACATTTTTATATGGGAAAGAAAGGGTAATGTTCTATCAAAAACTATACCATGACATTTGGTTTCTTCATCTATTCAAATCTGGTTTCGATTCCAAATGAGTAAAGCTAGGAATCTAGGTGCAATTGCCGTCTGCTTAAAAATTGTACTCCAATGGTTTTCAAAAGCCAATGCTTTTCTTTCTATTGTTGTTAAATGAAAATGAATAAAACATTCTGAAGCCTTCACTACAAGTAACGGGTCAAATAAAAAAAATTAACTTAATTACAGAGTTAATTTGTTTAATATCAGTTTTACAAGACAGCATTTTGTAACACGACTATGTAGTTGTTCACATCCAGATAAAATCTTCATTCATGATTTCTGACATATTACAATTTGTTCATAAAATGGGTTAATTAATATCTATATATTATTGATTTAATTGTGCTGTGTTACAATCTAAAACTGCAATGTTTCTTCAAATTCAAATGTTAAAAAGTGGTCAGTTTTAAAAGTATAATTTATTATTAGCCATTACAAATTACATTCAAGCAATTCAAGACTTTATTTAACTACAGTCTATTCAAAATCATTCTACATCTTATCAAGGTCCATGGAGAGACATATGGTACTGTATAGATCGGTTGATCTTTCAGGTTATATTTATTTGTTTAATTCATATAACTTCTATTTAATTTGCATAGGAATCACATACCCTTCAAAACCCAAGACAATTACTACAACCAAGACAACAAGAACAACACCAATTAAAGGATTACCTTCTAAGTTAACCACGACAATAACCAAAGGTAGGACAATAGCTAGTAGACACTCAAATTCCATCACAAATAATGAAAGAAGCACCGGTAATACCAAACATGCGTTGATAACGATTGAAGTCACTACAAGCATGTCTTCATCCTCAACAAGACCTGCGCGATTAAGTATATATGTAAGTATGATGAAAGAAAATGTTTTATTTTAATTTCTGAAAATTGCTTTTCTTTAATACACGCACGTATCTGAGTCGAAATTGTTTCAGTAGAATTTTTAATAACATTATATAAAACAAATTGAAAGCTGGCACATCCAACTGAAACTCCCAACTACAATGATATGATAAACTTTTTTTTTCACGGGTAAACCATTCATATGAATACATAAATTCAGAAATAATTGCGTGGTTTTGATAAAGTCGAAAAATATCACTTGGTAAGTGATATTTTAAATAATCAAAAATCAATTCTGATATCTTATATCTGTATGTTGATTGTTTTCTTCTGAAATCGCAATACTTAATCTCGTACTTTAATTTTTTATGTGTATACATGTTCTACAATCATAGTGGGATACAATCCCTAGAACCAAAGTTGACATATCTTATTTAAGTAGTTCGTCTTGACCTTTAAACTTTTGACCATACATCAATCGGTTTCTTTCTCTGTCCTATTTTATCCAAATGTATATGTTTCTGTAATTTCTAATCGAGCAGGGGAACTCGAGCTACTGTCAAGACTCTTTTTCCAAATTGAAATCTGTTTTAAGTTAAAGTGCCATTAACCTTTAACATAGACTCTTAAATGAACAGGCTTTCGTCTTCTCTATATTAACCATCTGAATTGGCTTCATTTCAAAACTCATACACTTCTGGATTTGAGAATTTGATACCGTGGCACTTTTTGGTTATAATGACAAGGTTAATAGTAAAGTACGTTGTTTCTAATTTTCGGCTGGGTGTAGTTGACGAATATTTTAACTTTACTTCTCGACGTAAACACAGCCATGGTCAAGATAATTATACCCCATATACCTTCAATATGTTTCAATTAATGACCTTCTGCCCTTTGTACAGCAGTCATCCTACTCTGACTTTATACAACGTCACCAGTGTCCGAGAGGAAAGTTGATTAACAATGATATGAAAAATACCGTCTCTTCCTTTTGCTTAAAAAAACTTAAACCTTGTTGATAAATACTCCGTATCAATTACACCAATAATACATGTATATCCTAGGTACGAACTTTCTTTATCACCTTCATAGGGCTAGAGTTTAAATAGTGTTGTTTTTATTCGTTAATTTTTAACCTTTACTGTTTTTCGGTAATATCCTTTATTCCCAAACTACTTTAGAAATAGGAAATAACGAAAATACCAATGGAAATTCATATAGAAAAGTCCCCAATCAAATGTTAAAATCAAAAGCTCAAATATATCAAACGAATGGAAAACAAGTGTCATTTTCCGGACTTGATACAGGCATTTACTTGTGTATTAAATGGTGGATTAAATAATGGTTTTGAAGCAAGTTGAAACAGTTTATCATGTTTTTCATACACTTGGTAATAATACACTTAAGTTAAATTCAAAAAAAATACTACACTGAGACATACTTAATGTGATTGGTAAACAACTTTTAAGTCAAATACTATAAATGTTTAAACAATAACGTAACGTTATTTTGTATTTGGTCTCTAAATAATTTAAAACATCACTTCTCAAAAAAACTGTGGAGAATGTACAAAAATCTTTTATGTTCAAATTAACTGAATCTGTCGTTAGACTTGATTGTTCAACATGTTTTTCATTTGTGTTTAAGGCACCAGGTACTGCAAACAATAAAATAACTGAGAAAATTGATGACATTTTAATTGTAACTTCATGTATCCTGGTGGTAATCCTTTTGATATTGTTATCTAAACTCGGGATTTTTCTCAAATATCTATCATAACGGTAAGTAATATGTTACTGCATTAACGCAAACCTTACACTTCTAAGAAGTTTTATAGTAGACATATCACTTACTTGGTGTTCTTCCCTAACGCTGTATATGTATTAAATATTAAATGTTGTCGACACGTCGATAGGATGGTGATTGAAGGAAAAGTCTATTCATTATATACATCATTGAAAGGAATATCAGGAAATCAATTTTATTTTTTTTGCTAAACTTTCTTTTCATATTTTTTTCATTTGATGCTCAATCTTGGCCCATAGATGTCTAAGAATATTCAACCACACATAAAATTGGTTCCTTTTACGCGTGAAATATAAAAAAACTCAAAGGTCACGGAATAATTGGAAAGTTTTATATGTCAAAAAATGATATGCATATCATTTGAAGAGACGTGTTGATGAATCAAAGAGAGGCGAAAGATACCAGACGGACAGTCAAACTAATAGATTGAAAATAGACTGACAATGTCATGGCTTAAAAAGAACAAGACAAATAATAGTACACGAGACACAACATAGAAAACTATAAAGACCTGATTAAAAGATTATGTCTTCATCATATAAAAAACTAAGCACAATTCCTCCCGTTAGGGCTTTAGTATCAAACCATTATAAACTATACAAGAAGAAGATTACCCGTATTATACCAACAATTGGGTATTGAATAAATATGTTTATTTCCAATGCAAAGAACCTCTGAGTGAATCAATATGTATACCAAATTATCCAGTCTTTAATGACCTGACACCAGTATCGTAACTACATCCTTCTGAATAAGTCTGTTTAGAGGATTTGTTAGTTTTTGAGGTGCATGCCGACATTTCTATGCTTTTTAAGGAACACTTCCATTAAATATTAGATGTGAAATACCTTAACGTATAAGATTTCTGCATGATGATTTATATTTAAGAATGATGCCCTTTTACCGATGATGTACATTCTGATTTCGTCATTTTTTGAGAGCCAATTTATCATCCAAATAATTATGCATATGTGTTATTAAATGTTTGTATCAGATATTGTTTCGACGATGTGTCTTAGCTGATTTTAGTCATATATTGTAACTAATAACAATACAGAAACAGGTTCGCAATAATTGGTGCACAGTTAGTTTCGATTGGAGTTCCGATAACTTGACGATATTAACATATATTTGTTCAAGGAAAAAAACGACTCCAGTCTTGCATTTGTCGAGCAATCACATGAATCAAGGAGAACAAGAAGTATCATTTAACAAAAGAGTTACGCCATTCAAAACTTGAGGAGTATATAGAAGTTCTGTATTTGATATCTTAAAACTAACTGTACCAAAGGATACTACTATATGCAATCATATTCGGCATTTTAAGATTTTGCTTTTTTGTTTAATTTAGCGACAAAAAGATAGATTATACTTATCGACTGGGTATGAGTGAAATAGTAAGTTTATTGTCCCCGAGTTGCAATTATTGCCCTGATGCGTAGCCGAAGTCAATATTTGTATTCGAATGGACAATACACTAAACTATTTTACTGATATCCAGTAAGTAAGTGTTTTATTATACCGAAAGAGATAACAGACAATAAATGCCGGGCTAAATCAACTATCGTACACACATAAAATGCAGAAAGAAAACCATACTGTTTCACGTTTATTTGATATCTATTCTGAATGATGTAGTTTCGTCCTGCAACCCTAGATACAATAGTGAAACGTGACGTCGTAACTAAAGCGGTATAATCAACATTTTTCAATCCCGTAGCTGCATTTGAAATTCCGCGAATGTAATAACGCTTGTAGATAAATAGTTTCACCGAGTTGTTAGAGTTGGAAACTATTGATCGGCCAAAAAATTCAATCGCTTGCAATTTGAAAAAATAATGAAAATATTGTGTACTTTTTTTTATATAGAAATGATAACTGAGCATGATTATGTAATATATTTCATGTCTGCTTCAACGGATACTGAAAATAACGGTTATGATAATGCAATGTAAAATTAAAGTGAGTTCACAAATTGCTATATTTGGCACTATGAATCGCCTATTAGTCATTGAGTACATATGTTCCCATGCAAACTGTATGTATGTTTGATTTGTGTGAATTCTATCCATAGATAAAAAGTATTGGTGCCTTAAAAAATATTCAATTTATCTGATTATAAAAATCCTTTTTTTTCTTTCGTTTCAGAACAAGCGTCAAGAGTAGTAAATCGTACTTCGAGAGAGGCTTGGGCGGAATAAATGTATTGGCAGCTCAGTCTAATTAATTCAGATCTGAAAATATCTATATAATAACAGATGCCGCTTTTTTTTCTTATGTATTTTACTCATTATTTTATGCTTACATTCGAAAACGAATTCAGTTTTTCTTTTTGTAAATATAAATATTATCAAGGTGGGCTTATTTTTAGTATGGACATTTTTCTTTAGTTCTGTAAAGTTCGATATCCATAATTAACACATGACAGAGGCAAAATCCCTTTGATCTTACTGTGGCATAATCTGGATAATGCACAGGTCAGGTGTACATTAACGACTTCATTTATTGCACATGTCACGTGTACTTCACGTCCTTGACAGATGTTTACTGTACAGTAGTTTACATTTGTTGATTCCATTGCTACTACAGGTATTTGTCTTTCTCCATTTTGTGAGAAATATCAAGTGGATACATGTATCTATACTCGGACATAAAAATCAGTCACTTGATAAAACATCAGAATAGAAAACATACAAAACAAATGTAGTAGCATTACGATAAAAAAAATACAAGTCTAAATAAGATTAAAAAAAAACCGGGTTGTTATAATACTCAAGTATCATTTTTCTATCAATATAAAATAATTGTCATTAAAAAAATGAAAATAAATAATCATCGACATCTACCTTTTATTGTCTGATCTGTAATTCAAAAGTTATCAGTGTCACAACCTGACAAAGTGAAAACTAAAAAAAAACCCGCTTTTCATACACTTCTATGTACGGCTTAAAAACAACTTTAAATAACGATTCAGTGTTAAAAATTGAAAAAAAAATTCTGTGAAGTTCACATCTTCGTTACAAAATTGAACACGCAGTTCTGAAAAGAGCTGTTACTTGGCAGTCCCCGATATTTTCCTTCTGGTTTTGAAACATTAAATGCATTTTCTGTATTTTTAATATTAACTTGTTCAGGTAGGATTGCACGAGTATCGGTTAATGGTTTGGGATCCTCAAGTTTTATCTGCTTATTAGATGGATTCAAAATGTTAGAGACATCTTTTAGTATAGAATCCGCAGGTCTTTTTTTGGTACGAACAACCTTTTCACTTCTGTGACCTGTTCTATCCATTATTATCTGCTCACTGACTCCTGCTTGGTACAATCTAGTTGCAAGTGTTCTTTTTCCCGGACTGCTAACAGATTTATCAATTTCATATATTGTATTCATATACATCTGACAATGTCTGATACGAGTCAAGTATCTGACAATCCTTCACTAAATATTGTCCGACAGATTTCGGTGCAATATAGCGATGGCGTAGCCCTTCATTGTACGTTTTATTATTCTTACCCCGGAATTCAATATAGTTTCCGTTATCATCTTCTCCTCCTTGTATTTGTGAAATTTGCAGATTCGTCACGACCACGTAGACCAAAATATTTAGTTGTAGAAAAATACAGTATGCAATAAACTTTTGGATGAATGATTACCAACCACAGACTTGTCCCACAATATTTCTTCCTGTTCAACTGAAATCGGATCTGCTTGTTTAACATTTATACCATACCCATCTGATGTTATTTTTTTCATCTGTGCGTCAAGTATTTGTCTAAACCTCAGAAATCTGTCATCAGACTCGTTCAAAAAGTTAAGATTAGAAACACCTTGTGTCCTCTTCGAAGTCCAGTAACAAGAAGATAAAGTGTTTTCGCGGGATATTTCTCTCCATTCTTTTTTCGAACTTCTACTACAAATTTCCCCAAAATGCTGTTAATATCTTGAACAGACAAATCCTTCAGGTTTGGTATAATTAAACCACTACCAATTTTCGATTTCTTCCAGTCTTCATAGACATTAACTGCCCATTTTGTGGCTTTCTTTGTGTTTTTGTTCTCAGTATCTTCAACAAGTGTATCAATTTCATGGTCTGTCATTTCTGCTAACCTTGATTCGACTCCTTGTCCCTGTTATTCAGGTTTTTCATCCTGAAAAGAGATAATATCACATAATGGCAGAGGCAAAATCCGGCAGTGGCAAATATTTCATGAATATTCTGGCTGAGAACAGTTAAACGATAAATCTAGTCGAAAGATTCCGGAAATGATTGTATCAATGGTCCAAGTAGCGGATCCAGAACTTTTTATTAAAGGAGGAGGGCTGACTGACCTAAAAGGAGGGGAGCTCGTCATGCTTCAGTGATTCTCTATATAATTATCCAAATTTTCCCCACAAAAGGGGGACCCGGGACCCCTCCCTTGGGTCCGTCTATGGGTCCACACATTAAATTATGCAATAATGGGTCTGCGCGTGGCAGATAATTAAAAAAAAAAGACGTACCTTGACGTTTTGGATCTTTCCGTTTTCCAAAGGAACTTGCAACCATACATGTAGATCTTAGTCTAGTCCTAGGTCAAATGAAACAGCTGAGGTGTCGATTAAATCTCCAGACGCACTCTCATCAATCACATTACTAGGAAACTCAAAAAAAGTCCTCTATATTTACATTTCTCAGTTCCATTTCATCCTCAAATGTTTCTAATACTTGTGATAAAATCATATCATCCTCCGATAATTCATGATGAAATCCATCCATTTCAGCTTCTTGTTGGGCGGATGTGATTTATGCGGGAAAATTGTTGACGTCATGTGTGAAAACAGTTATTGGCCAATCAAATCAGTATATGTAATTTAATTTGCACAGCACGAGATGACCCAATAACCCGAACTCCTACCTCGTTTGGGTTAAACAGGGTCACTCGAGCTGTGCAAATTAAATGACATATACCAACTTGCTTGGTCAATAACTATAACATATTTCTTTTTTTCTTTCTTTCATTCATTATGATTGTTTCATATCATTTTATTTCGACGGTTAATAGTTAACTTTAGAATCAAATTCATAACAGTGTGGTCGACGGTAAAACGTTTTTTATTAATTGAACTGAAAAATTTACCTATAACTTGTTTGTCATTGGCGATGATTTTATGCTCACTCAGTCTATCAGAGGCTTTCTAGTGGGGATTTAAATCGGCGTATTACGTTTGCGCGGATTGGTCCTACGTTTGCTCGAGAAAAAAAATCCACGTTTGCGCGACAAAACGCATTACGTTTGCGCGAAATTTACCTGTTGAAAAGTTACTACACTTGCGCGAAATTTATCTGTTGAAAAGTTACTACATTTGCGCGGATTTATACAAAAACATATGGAAAATAAATTCTTAACTTTTAAATAATCACTTGTTAAACATTTCGATACACAAAATTAAAATTTCTGTTCACAAAGCTTTTAAGGAATATGTTTTAAATAATTTTTATACCATCACATACATCAGTTTCATTTTTAGGTAAGTAATGTTTATGGCTGATATCATAAAGTAATAACAAAACAAAAAAATGTTTTCATAATATATTCTTGTAATCTATTCTTTTGTTGAAGAATGAATGTTACTCCATTTTGTTTGCGATCGTAAAATATATGAAGTCGTCCATAACTATGTAAGTTGGCTCGATTTAAATAAATAAGTTGATATAAAAAAAACTGAAGTGGTATGATTGCCAATGAGACAACTTTTGAAGATTTCTTTTGCAAAGAGTTTTTCACAAGTATAGTAGTGAACAGAATAGTTCAAGTTTCCAATATACACCAAATTATACATTTTGTGTATGTATGAAATAACGTAAATGCAAATTTCAGACGGTTAGATCCAAATACATTTTTAGCTCAACTGGCCCAAAGGGCCAAGTGAGCTTTTCTCATCACTTGGCGTCCGGCGTCCGTCGTCCGTCGTCGTGGTCGTCGTCGTCCGTCGTTAGCTTTTACAAAAATCTTCTCCTCTGAAACTACTGGGCCAATTTTTACCAAACTGGGCCACAATCATCATTGGGGTATCTAGTTTAAAAATTGTGTCCGGTGACCCGGCCAACCAACCAAGATGGCCGCCATGGCTAAAAATAGAACATAGGGGTAAAATGCAGTTTTTGGCTTATCACTCAAAAACCAAAGCATTTAGAGCAAATCTGACATGTAGTAAAATTGTTTATCAGGTCAAGATCTATCTGCCTGAAATTTTGAGATGAAACGGACAACACGTTGATAGGTTGCTGCCCCTGAATTGATAATTTTAAGGAAATTTTGCTGTTTTGGTTATTATCTTGAATATTATTATAGATAGAGATAAACTGTAAACAGCAAAAATGTTCAGCTAAATAAGATCTACAAATAAGTCAGATGACCAAAATGGTCTGTTGACCCCTTTAGGAGTTATTGCCCTTTATACTCAATTTTTAACCATTTTTCGTAAATCTTAATTATCTTTTACAAAAATCTTCTCCTCTGAAACTACTGGACCAAATTTAACCAAACTTAGCCACAATCATCATTGGGGTATCTAGTTTAAAAATTGTGTCCGGTGACCCGGCCAACCAACCAAGATGGCCGCCATGGCTAAAAATAGAACATAGGGGTAAAATGCAGTTTTTGGCTTATCACTCAAAAAACAAAGCATTTAGAGCAAATCTGACATCAGGTAAAATTGTTTATCAGGTCAAGATCTATCTGCAACAACAAAAGAAAGAGAGTTTTTAACGACCTCAGCTGGCTATACAACCCTTGCACAATCAACTGAATTTTGCAGAAATCATTAATAGGATAGATTGCCCTTATATGATAATTTTTTATTACCTTTTTGGTTTTTTTGGCAAAAGGGGGGGGGGGGGGGGGGGTGTTGCGCAACAACAAAACAACTTCACAACTTTCTCATTACTTTGCATTTCTTGTTAGATAAATTTTACAAAAATTCTCCCCCGAAACAACTGTCGAATTTAAACAAACTTGGTTCAAATCACCACTAGGATATCCAGGGACCACTGTGTATGATGACCCTGCCTGCCCACATGGCTGAAATAAAACATAGGTTTCAAATGCACTTTTTAGTATTATATCTCTGAAAATAAACGACAGTACAACAGTTGCATTTATCATGCAACAATTGTAAATAAAAATATCAGGTGAGCGACACAGGGTCCTTGGACCCTCTAGTTTACTATCCAATAAACTGCCACTGTATGTGCTAAAATCGAAAGAAAATAAAATGTTTTCAACTTGTCGCCCAAAAAAAGATTGTATTTCGACGAAGCGAAAAAAAAATGCCCCCCCCCCTTCCCCCGAAAATCAAATGGTTGTTACCTTAGTTGTTCAGATTATTTTATTTAGGCGTGAAGAACCTTTGGCGACCCCACAGTTTAAATGTCTATCGTAGGTACGTCGTGAACAGTGGTCGTTACAGACAAACGTTCACTTAAATTGCCCCAGTCAATGGACGAACTTAATGCGTCAATCAATGGCCACAGCTACACTGTTATGAATTTCATTCTAAATATCGAATTACTGTAAATAAACTCATCATAGATACCATAATTTTTTGTGGTCAATTTAGAAAATCAAATTCGATTTAGAAAGTAGCATATTGCTTTTGTAAAGTTTATTCAAAAATGTTCATTTTTATATGTAATAATTGTATCTTTAAAATCGAGGAAATAATTTACAGTCGAACATGTATTACTGTAACAGTGAATTTTATGTTTATTACAGCATTATAGTACAATTACTGTACCTAGACCGAACCCGCGACACCGTGGGTCGTCTCTGACTGAATTAAAGAAACTATTACGCCTTATTTTTAGAATTATAAGTGTCATTTGGTAAAGTCACGCTTATAATAAGGTGATCAGTTATTCCCTGTATAATGACAAAGTTCAGGTGTGATTATTACCCGTGTAACTCTTAGGAAATTGCTACCATTTAGTTTATTACTTAACGTGCCTAAAATCATGTATCATTTTTTGAAACAGCACTAAGCTTCTGATCGATATTAAAAAGTGGTATGTGAGTTCTAAAACATTTAGTTTTATCGTTCCACACTTGCATGCACCTTTTAGGTGAAACACCACATATACATGCCCAGACAGAAAGAACATACCAGAAAGCAGTACTCATGTAAAACAAAAATAATTTGAATATAAAAATACATTTTTTTAAGACGTTGTGGTATAAAGATTGTAAAAGACATAACTCTCTACCAACGACAACTGACAGTATTTAGAAATTATCAACTATAGCTAGGTCACAATATGGCCTCCAACAATGAGAAAAACTTATATCGCATAGTAAGCTATAGGAGGCCCCGAAATGACAAATGTTAAACAATTAAAACGAAAAACAACCGGCCTGATTTATATATATATATATATAAAGCACGAATATGATAAAAAGTAGCAAACGGCACTAAAAAACAGGCTCCTATCTTTGGACAGGCACATACAGAGTGAGGCGAAATTACACGTGTATCCTGGCGCCAAACCATCCCCAGGACTCGGATAGTGATGTAGTAGTACAACATAATAACAAACAATAAAAAAAAAAATATGCTAACATAAACACAAAGTACAAATCTGATAGTTCTCGCAGTTACAGATAGCTAGTTCAAAGCTAAAGCTAAGAATAACTAAATTAATACAAAATGATTTTGCTGAGAATAAAATATCAATCAATCATGAGTGCAACTTAAAAAAAGTATCTAAATTATTTTGGTAGTTTGGGAACCAGTGAGAATTCTAGAACACTTTTTTTTATAAAATCGCATCAAATTTACATAAGGAGGGTACCTTTTGCTTGTTTCATAGATACAGTTTCTGTTTAGTACTTTCTACGTTCCTGAAACCAATATGCTCTTCAACACAATACAATTTAAACTAAACGTTAGTGACATAAAATGACTGCATTTTAGACAAAAGAACTAGGACTGCTTGAAATCGATAACATTAGTGGTGTGCCTCCTGCAACTAGTTTTCATATGTCATACTTTAAGGGGCAGATTAGGTCTTCTTCCGCTTAGCTTCATCCATGCCTATGAGCTTGTAAAATACAGGTTCCTGCAATTGCTTTTTCGATTGTCCGAGACAGACGAAAATTAGCCCAAACTGGATTTGTAACACCTATATTCTTAAAAGTTTGAAATGGCTCAATTTTGTAGAATTGACTTTAATTCACATTGTAAGTGTAGTTTGCTTGTCCAGTATTTATTTATTGGTGATTTCGTTACTCTTTTTGGTTCTATTTTTATTACTTCTTATCGAATGTTGTATTAAAGAAAGGTAAAAGAAAGAGCTAGATATATATAAAAATAAAACGATCCAGCAACAGTCAGTTGTCCTAAGTTAACCATCCCATACACTGGGGGATCTAGGGTCCAAGGAAAGGGTGCGTAATTTTCAAAAAGGTAAAAAGAAACTTAACGATTATTAAGGGGGATTGCTCTATGACCATCTGCATATGTCACTGATATATACTAGAATGTCCTCTCACCGCACCAAACGTAACCAATTACAGATAGGACAGTTTGTGGCTTGATCAAGTTCTGATCAATTATCAAAGAGAGAAAAAGTGAATGTTGAACGAGGAAGTCGTAAGTTAAAAGATCAAGTTCACAAATATCAAGAGCATAGTGCCAATCATTAATAACAACAGCTTATGTACAACCTGAAACTAATATGAAACAGTGCAAGAGTGACCTCGAGCATAGAAAAGATTTTTTTTAGAGGTGTTTTGTCTAAATCTATGGATTTATAACTTTAAATGGCACAAATTTTATCAAAAATGTGGCAGCTTTTCCAAAATTTGAATTGACCTAAAAGTTACAAGCCTATGAACATTTCCCAAGTAGTTTGACTTATTCAAAATAAAATTGATAATAAGGTTCTTTAGCAGTAGATGTTCCGTTTTCTAGAAATATGTGCCATTATTTTTAGGTAAAAACACTGCTAAAATCATACAATGAAAATGTCATCTTGTCAAAAATAATTTCTGACCGTCCAAAGACAAAGAACTTTGGCGCAAAAACTTGAGACAGCTAAGCAAAAAGACATATACAATGAAAACCATCAAACCAGATATACCACAAACGTATAATGATTTAAAAATTTACTCCTAAATGTATTTGACCACGACCTCTTGTTCCATGTCCGTTTTCAATTTGTAAGTACCCTTGGGACAAAACCTATGCATTTTTTTTTATATTAATCAACATGACTTCACAATGACAATTCATTTCAAGACAATAAGATTCATGTTAAATACTTAAAAACAAACTCTGAATCCGATTTCATTTCTTATTTTACATGTATATCCCATGGTCCATATAATAAGCCCCATGCTTCTTTTAACTATTTTTTAATTCGAATAGAATAGGATCCGGACTCAAGATACGTTGATTCTGGGGCTAAAAAAGAATGGTAGAACCCCGTTTTATCATCATAGAAAAACTGTTCTTTTAGATATAGTTTTCATTATGTATAAAACACGATGATTCTTAATCCAGACAAAATTGAAGGAACTAATCTGTTGTTCGGCCCTTTTGATGGGTATCAAATTGCAGCACGTTTAGAGATTTTTCCCCCTGTTTTGTCCACCTGTCTCATTAGTGAAAGGTTGCAGCTGAAGCAATAAATATTTTATAAAGACTATAGAATTTTCGTGTTGCTTATTCTTTAGTTTTCTATGGTGTGTCATGTGTTCTACTGTTTGTCTGTTTGTCTTTTTCATTTTTAGCCTGGCGTTGTCAGTTTATTTTCGATTTATGAGTTTGACTGGCCCTCTGGTATCTTTCGTCCCTCTTTTATATTTAATATTCAGTTTTCTCTGGTTTGCTAGCAGGTCATAAAAGAGGGACGAAAAGTACCAAAGGGACATTCATGAATATGTGTTCCTCCTAACATATTATTGTCTAAATATAAAAAAAGAAGATGTGGTCTGATTGCCAATGAGACAACTCTCCACAAGAGACCAAAAATGACACAGAAATTAACAACTATAGGTCATCGTACGGCCTTCAACAATGAACAAAGCCCATACTGCATAGTCAGCTATAAAAGGCCCCAAAATGACAATGTAAACCAATTCAAACGAGAAAACTAACGGCCTTGTTTATGTACAAAAGATGAACGAAAAACAAATATGCAACACAAAAACAAAACGACAACCACTGAGCCACAGGCACATACATACATAATGTTGCGGGGTCAAACATGTTAGCGGGATACCAACCCTCCCCTAACCTGGGACAGTGGTATAACAGTACAACATAAGAACGAACTATAAAAATCAGTTGAAAAGGGCTGAACTCATCAGATGGACAAAAATACAAGTGGAAGTGACCGGGTACTTGTACATCCCAATAACAAAAAGACACTAGGTATAGATCTGAGAGTACTTGCAGTTAACTGAAAGCTTATTCAAAGCCACTAACAACTAATAAAAAAATAATGCATCTAAGACTAAATTATCAATCCGTACACATCCAACATCCAATGGATTTAGGATAAAGACGTCATAAACCTATATTACAATCAATGGTATAATTGTGTTCCTTTTAGAACAGAAATTAAAAAAAACTACTTATTTCGTATGTAATACATTGGGTATAATAACTTCCATTTATAATTGATATTACAAAGGACTTATATTGAATGACAAGTGAGTGTGGTCTTGTTAAATTCACAAAAGAAGTAAGTAAAAAAGGAGACGTGGGGTAAACTTCAACGATACAGCTACTATACCCAATGACAAATATAACTAAAAGACAATATACAGTTATAAAAATAGACAAAATGCCAAGCTCTAAAATGTCTCTAGTTTCTAATTTTTTGGAGAAACAAAAACAAACTTCTCCAAATAACAATACATATTACATAAGATGAACACTGTCCTGGTTCTGGTTCTCTTTGGGAGATTTGTCTCATTGGCAATCATATATATATAATTATCTTCTGTTTTTTTATTATATCAGTTCCCGGTGGTTTCATCAGTACTTCAGTAGTGACTTGATTTATAACAAACTTTTCTGAAATTGTCTGTTTATAAATCCATTAAGAATAAAGAAATTAATGTTTCAACTTCCTTAGGCAAGTTTTATCACCTTAGATGGATATGGCTATTTATTTTTAAGGATTGTTTGTCATATACCTCTTCATCTGTTTTGATTCTTAAACCTAATTAGCTTTCAAATATTCGGCTTTGAGCGTTTCTGATTCAGGTAAATCCATTAATTTAAAGCTCTTCCGACGACGCATGGAAAATTATAAAATATTGTTTTCATTTCTAGTCATTCTTAAGTCTTTCATTGCTTACTATTTATATAAACGATATATATGTTGCCGATTGTTGAAGACTGTACGATGAACGAGTTGTAATTGTCCACATTTTATCATTTGGAAGTATATCACGTCTATTTTGTAATATATACAATCACCAAATAGATTATAAACAATAAACAACAAATAAAAATCCTTGTCTTCAGCTCCAAAAATAGATAGTAAGATCAACTCTAAGATTAGTATCAACAAATATGAAGCGACCAAAAGTGAATGTAGAGTGCAAACAAAATTTTCAAAAAAGACAAAAGGCCATTAGTCAATTGTAAATAAGTTACTCGAGAAGATAGTTGGATTTTTTTGTGGGTATGGGATTTCTTTCATTTTGTTTCAATTACTTTTAATGCTTTTTATTTCTTTGCCTATGATTTACTCTTTTCGTTATATTTAAGCACCCCATCACATGCATCAGTCTCCAGTATTACAACTTGGCAAGCAACATGTTCACTTAATTAATCAACTCTTTTCTGTCTATTCTTTATTCTAAACCACACCAAGAATTTCAAGGAATACATGTATCAACGATGCAAATCATAAAGTGATATCTTTTAAAAACGTTTTATTTACAGTTCAGTACTTTAACAGGAGGACTAGCTTGCACCGACTAACTGGAAAAACAAACCGATGAAAAGTCTCAAAAACAGCTAATCTGACCAAAATCAGATCACTCACTTTGTTTATTATTTATTTTATTTCCTTCGTGAAAGACGTGTAAATATAATGGATAAAAGTAAATGATATAATTTTTAATCAGATAAAATAGACGCACCCTTAAGATAAACATTATAATTTTTGATTCATAATAGTAATTTCTGGTTATTAAAATTGTCAGTTTCCGTAAGCAATCATGTAAGTTTTTCTTAGAATAGTTTTACATTTGTACAAGTTTTCCTGCTTCCTATTTTCAGAAATTGTATGATATCAAAATTTTCGTTTATGTCTAAAAGTACTAATTTCTAGTCAGGAAGTCGTGTCAGTTTCTTAACTATAGCCCTCGCTCTCTTATAAATACAGTATCAATTAATAAGTTACCATTTTGGGTTACGAGGAGTTACGGAACATTATGTTTACATTTATGTTGGGGTGATATACCACTAAAAGTTGACACAAATGGAGGCGAATACCTCCAGTATTGTCGTGAAAGGCAAACAAAAACAAGACAGGGTGAAAATATAACAAATCTTAGAAAATCAGGACCAGTAGAAAACAAAATTGACCGCGCCAGATGTCCTGGTCAAAAAAGACCAGAAACCCGGAAAAAGATGATTCACCTTTTTATATTCAGGCTTCAACGTGTCAAGATGATATATCTATGACGCAAAAAAATTCTTTCGTACAAAAATCTAAGACTTTAAACTAAATCAATTGCTAAAATAATAAAAGTAAGGCCACGGAAGCACTACCCAATAACGATAAGAGACTCACTGGTCATAATGCAAGCAAGGAAGGGTTCAATTCAAAAACAAAAAGACAATGGAGTGCAAGACACATAAATTGTACAAATAACAGGATATAAAAATGTTAACAGTTTGCTGTCGTACTTCAAAACAAGCTTGGTACAACAGAAAAAAAACCCCAACTATCTTCAACGAGAGAATTAGAGCATCCCACAGTTACCAAATCAAATTATAAAGAAAATACCTCACCAGTATTAGAGACAATTACATAAATAAAGGCAACAGTAGTATACCGCTGTTCAAACTCATAAATCCATGGACAAAAAACAAAATCGGGGTAACAAACTAAAACTGACGGAAACGCATAAATATAAGAGAACAACGACACAACACTACAATGTAACTAACACACACAGAAACTGACCAAGCATCAGACAAAATCCCACGAGAATAACAAATATAACATCAAAACCAAATACATGAATTTGGGATAGACAAGTACCGTGACACGTGAACACAGACTCAATCAACTGCTAGTAACAACTGTAAGCAGTCAATTTACAAAGGACATTTTAATTTTTCCAACTTACATCCCGCAATGAGTGGTCTTTTCACAAATGCAACATTCCATGGTGGAAACTTCACCTTTAACAATAGGTCATCGTCAGATCAACAACTCTCAGATGACAACAAAAAGAACAATAGAAAGCGTCTCTGCGTATTTGACAGTGACAGTGATAGTGATTTCTAAAATAAAATAATCATTCAATTCATTTATTAGTTTTGGGATTATCCAATATTTTCGTTACTCAGTATGATTTAACAACTTTTTAAAACTAAACGCAATAAATATCTGACCAACAAACGTATTTCAGGTATCAAATCAATTGCTGAAATAAAATGAATTTCTCCAGCTCTACAAATTATAAGACTCACACTGTATCAGTATCATACTACAAGTGCAAAAAAAATAAAAATAGTCTTATACTGAAAATGTGTAAAAATATTTTTGCTTTAAGCAATTATTATTTAATATATTTGCAAAGTGAGCAAATTACCAAAAAAATCATCTTGCATATTAATTATCATATTTACTAGTATTGTTTAAAGCGACAAATTACTTCATGTAACCTGAAACCAGTCTGCAAATAACAAAAAAATAAGAAGATGCAATATAAAAACACCAATAAAAAAGATTATCAACTGGAGATGAAAGCAAATTTACATGTCAGTCATGTATATGGCCTTAAACAATGATCAAAACACATACGCTCACTCGCCATTTAATAATTATTAGGTCCTGGACAAGGTTTATTTTTTAGTCTGTGAACTGAACCAGTCAGCTCATCTTGTTATATGGCAAAGTTAATATTAATATCATTGTCATCCTCTAAATGTTGTTCTTCATCCTCTGAGATTGAATGATATTTGTCCATTATTTCTTTATAAAATTTTGCATTAAAGGAAATGGGATTTAAGTGTTTTCTCTCGAAGAAAGTTGTTTCTAGTTCTTGACATTTTACTTCTTAAAATGTGTCTTTTCCATTTCCACCAACAAATGGAAGTATCATGTTATTTTCTTTTTTTCTTTGTTATTTTTCTTAATAAACTTTCTTTGTCCTTGGCATTAGATGCGTTTGAAAGCTTTTCTGCTAGTTTGTTTCCCCATTCCTCTAGAGCATAACCTTCACTTTGTTGAACTTAATTTCTGCTTGTTTGAGATTTTCAAAATTATTTAGAGTAATGCATTCCATAATTTTAAAATCTGTTATACAAATTTTGTACCTTCTCCTCTTTAATAAATATAAAATTTTGGAATCTCTCTTTTAATGATTCTTTCTATTTTTTTCCAATCTGTTTTTTTTTTTAATAAAAGCAGGTTTTGTCTTTCAGGCTGATATTTTCTATAATTATCATTGATATAGTTATATTTATAAATTAACTGTTTACCAAATTTAAAATTTTTGAAATACTAAGGCTTTTCTACCTCAGGAATAGATTACCGTAGCTAGATTGGGCAAAACTTTTAGGAACTTTGGTCCTCAGTGCTCTTCAACTTCGTATTCTATTTGGCATTTTTAACTTTTTTGGATTCGAGCTTCACTGGTGAGTCTTTTGTAGACGAAACGCGCGTCTGGCGTATGTAAAAAAAATTAGTCCTGGTATCTATGATAAGTTTATTTACAACCACTGGGTCGATGCCACTGCTGGAGGAGATTTATTTCCCCCAGGGTATCACCAGCCCAGTAGTCAGTTGTGTGCTGACATGAATTATCATTGATATGGTTAAATTTATAAATTAACTGTTTACAAAATTTTAAATTTTTGAAATACTAAGGCTTTTCTACCCCAGTAATAGATTACCTTAGCTGAATTTGGCAAAACTTTTAGGAATTTTGGTCCTCAATGCTTTTAAACTTCGTACTTTATTTGGCCTTTTAAACTTTTTTGGATTCGAGCAGCACTGATGAGTCTTTTGTAGACGAAAACGCGCGTCTGACGTATGTAGAAAATTTAGTCCTGGTATCTATGATGAGTTTATTTATAACCACTGGGTCGATGCCACTGCTGGAGGAGATTTTTTTCCATGAGGGTATCACCAGCCCAGCAGTCAGCACTTTTGTG
>NW_027268957.1:0-22440 GCF_963676685.1 Mytilus edulis
ACAGTTATCGTCCTTTGATTTTCGTTGTCCACGAATATAGTCCTTAGTGTGGACAGTGTGTTACTTGCCAATTTTTGTTATACCCCTTCCAAATTTATTTCTCCATGTTTTATGCCTCATATAGCAAGTTGGGGGGTGAAATGACACTGTAAAAAAAGTTGGGTCATAAATATTAATGTAAAGTAGTGATTAGGTCCAGCTGAAAAAGGTCAAAAATTAGCACTTCGGAAGCTGTCAAAAGATTTCAAGACCCCCTTAACATAAGATTGTCCATATTTTGAGTTAGAGCTGATGAAGTTTTCTATAATTTTGATATAATTTGTCCCAAAAGTAGTACAACACACTGTAAAAATATTATTGAGAAAGCGCAGGTGGGTTTTTTTTTATTTTCATTTATTGTCTAAAAGAAATGCACTACGAAATAACTGTGTACTCGGACCTAAGAGGTGAAATCAGGAAATATAGAATCTGTACTTTGGCAACTTCCCTGAATGATTTGATGGTGCCAATTTGTCAAATAGCATAAAACTAAAGGATTTAAACTTTTATTTGATAGAATTTCTGCAAAAATGACCAATTTTGGCATTATATGGTCAAAATAAGCATTTCATAGCTTTTTCAATTTTGATGCATAAGTGGCATTCTGACTTTCTATCTGACATGTTTTCATGTGTCAATTTTTGTGTTTCTATGCTTTAATCCAGTTTTATTACTCATTTGTGAACTCTGAATCTACAGAAAAGAAGATTATCTCAGAAAATATGAGCAAAATGTGTTGTATAAATGACCCCTCGTCTAACGCCCTGTTTGGATCAAGTTAAATGTGAGGAGCATGGCACATAAAAGTTGAAGTCCATAATAAATACCTCAATAAATTTGTATAAAAAGCACTTAACAATGTCTTTTGTACCTGTTTCATTTCACATAATATCTTTCTTTACCTCTGTAGGATAGCATGTGGTTCAAATTATAAGCCTGTTGAGACTAAAATTGCATGCAAGTTTTTCACTAAAAAGTGAAAAATCTTTGTATCAGACCATACTGTCTACTAAAAAAGTTGAATGTAAGAGCCTTTTTGTGCTCAGATTTATTGTATCATGTCACCTGAGTATAGAAATGATAGAAAAGACACAAATTTTTATTTCCTATAACTTCAATATGCATTTTTAAATGTAAATATGTGCTACGGCCTAAATTGACCCTAAATTAATTTTAGTCTTACTTGGCCTAAGACCCTTTTAAACTAATATGATATGTTATTTGTAAGTTTTCTTTCCATTTAAAGTACATTAAGTACATATGTAAGGATTATTTATAATCAAAAAGCTTCACAAACTTAAAATTGCTGGAAAATATTACATCTTCATGTAAGGCCCGCTTCATTGGAAAACCTCCATTTTTAGGCACAGGCTCATATAAATTTGACTTTTGAAAAATTATGCTAAGTCTGATATAACAAATGAGTACTCTATTGCTTTAAATACATGATATATTATATATTAAGGCATTTTAAAAGTATTTTTTTGCAATATTTAAATTTTATAAGCCCCAAATGTTGATAGTTGAAATTTCTCAATTTTAACGTCTAAATTTAACACGCAAAGTTGAATATAGAATTAATCATATTGTCTATAATATATATCCTATTGCTATGAAACTTTGTAAGCAGTCTTGTAATATATTAAGCTTTAGTCATACCAAGTTTTATTAAGATTGGTCAACTTTTCTATCCTATTAGGTCCGAGTACACAGTTATCGTCCTTTGATTTTCGTTGTCCACGAATATAGTCCTTAGTGTGGACAGTGTGTTACTTGCCAATTTTTGTTATACCCCTTCCAAATTTATTTCTCCATGTTTTATGCCTCATATAGCAAGTTGGGGGGTGAAATGACACTGTAAAAAAAGTTGGGTCATAAATATTAATGTAAAGTAGTGATTAGGTCCAGCTGAAAAAGGTCAAAAATTAGCACTTCGGAAGCTGTCAAAAGATTTCAAGACCCCCTTAACATAAGATTGTCCATATTTTGAGTTAGAGCTGATGAAGTTTTCTATAATTTTGATATAATTTGTCCCAAAAGTAGTACAACACACTGTAAAAATATTATTGAGAAAGCGCAGGTGGGTTTTTTTTTATTTTCATTTATTGTCTAAAAGAAATGCACTACGAAATAACTGTGTACTCGGACCTAAGAGGTGAAATCAGGAAATATAGAATCTGTACTTTGGCAACTTCCCTGAATGATTTGATGGTGCCAATTTGTCAAATAGCATAAAACTAAAGGATTTAAACTTTTATTTGATAGAATTTCTGCAAAAATGACCAATTTTGGCATTATATGGTCAAAATAAGCATTTCATAGCTTTTTCAATTTTGATGCATAAGTGGCATTCTGACTTTCTATCTGACATGTTTTCATGTGTCAATTTTTGTGTTTCTATGCTTTAATCCAGTTTTATTACTCATTTGTGAACTCTGAATCTACAGAAAAGA
The DNA here is from genome assembly GCF_963676685.1 of Mytilus edulis. Lineage (NCBI taxonomy): Eukaryota > Metazoa > Mollusca > Bivalvia > Mytilida > Mytilidae > Mytilus > Mytilus edulis. The sequence goes on from NW_027268957.1 coordinate 2,493, forward strand.
AGATTATCTCAGAAAATATGAGCAAAATGTGTTGTATAAATGACCCTCGTCTAACGCCCTGTTTGGATCAAGTTAAATGTGAGGAGCATGGCACATAAAAGTTGAAGTCCATAATAAATACCTCAATAAATTTGTATAAAAAGCACTTAACAATGTCTTTTGTACCTGTTTCATTTCACATAATATCTTTCTTTACCTCTGTAGGATAGCATGTGGTTCAAATATAAGCCTGTTGAGACTAAAATTGCATGCAAGTTTTTCACTAAAAAGTGAAAAATCTTTGTATCAGACCATACTGTCTACTAAAAAAGTTGAATGTAAGAGCCTTTTTGTGCTCAGATTTATTGTATCATGTCACCTGAGTATAGAAATGATAGAAAAAGACACAAATTTTTATTTCCTATAACTTCAATATGCATTTTTAAATGTAAATATGTGCTACGGCCTAAATTGACCCTAAATTAATTTAGTCTTACTTGGCCTAAGACCCTTTTAAACTAATATGATATGTTATTTGTAAGTTTTCTTTCCATTTAAAGTACATTAAGTACATATGTAAGGATTATTTATAATCAAAAAGCTTCACAAACTTAAAATTGCTGGAAAATATTACATCTTCATGTAAGGCCCGCTTCATTGGAAAACCTCCATTTTTAGGCACAGGCTCATATAAATTTGACTTTTGAAAAATTATGCTAAGTCTGATATAACAAATGAGTACTCTATTGCTTTAAATACATGATATATTATATATTAAGGCATTTTAAAAGTATTTTTTTGCAATATTTAAATTTTATAAGCCCCAAATGTTGATAGTTGAAATTTCTCAATTTTAACGTCTAAATTTAACACGCAAAGTTGAATATAGAATTAATCATATTGTCTATAATATATATCCTATTGCTATGAAACTTTGTAAGCAGTCTTGTAATATATTAAGCTTTAGTCATACCAAGTTTTATTAAGATTGGTCAACTTTTTCTATCCTATTAGGTCCGAGTACACAGTTATCGTCCTTTGATTTTCGTTGTCCACGAATATAGTCCTTAGTGTGGACAGTGTGTTACTTGCCAATTTTTGTTATACCCCTTCCAAATTTATTTCTCCATGTTTTATGCCTCATATAGCAAGTTGGGGGGTGAAATGACACTGTAAAAAAAGTTGGGTCATAAATATTAATGTAAAGTAGTGATTAGGTCCAGCTGAAAAAGGTCAAAAATTAGCACTTCGGAAGCTGTCAAAAGATTTCAAGACCCCCTTAACATAAGATTGTCCATATTTTGAGTTAGAGCTGATGAAGTTTTCTATAATTTTGATATAATTTGTCCCAAAAGTAGTACAACACACTGTAAAAATATTATTGAGAAAGCGCAGGTGGGTTTTTTTTTATTTTCATTTATTGTCTAAAAGAAATGCACTACGAAATAACTGTGTACTCGGACCTAAGAGGTGAAATCAGGAAATATAGAATCTGTACTTTGGCAACTTCCCTGAATGATTTGATGGTGCCAATTTGTCAAATAGCATAAAACTAAAGGATTTAAACTTTTATTTGATAGAATTTCTGCAAAAATGACCAATTTTGGCATTATATGGTCAAAATAAGCATTTCATAGCTTTTTCAATTTTGATGCATAAGTGGCATTCTGACTTTCTATCTGACATGTTTTCATGTGTCAATTTTTGTGTTTCTATGCTTTAATCCAGTTTTATTACTCATTTGTGAACTCTGAATCTACAGAAAAGAAGATTATCTCAGAAAATATGAGCAAAATGTGTTGTATAAATGACCCTCGTCTAACGCCCTGTTTGGATCAAGTTAAATGTGAGGAGCATGGCACATAAAAGTTGAAGTCCATAATAAATACCTCAATAAATTTGTATAAAAAGCACTTAACAATGTCTTTTGTACCTGTTTCATTTCACATAATATCTTTCTTTACCTCTGTAGGATAGCATGTGGTTCAAATATAAGCCTGTTGAGACTAAAATTGCATGCAAGTTTTTCACTAAAAAGTGAAAAATCTTTGTATCAGACCATACTGTCTACTAAAAAAGTTGAATGTAAGAGCCTTTTTGTGCTCAGATTTATTGTATCATGTCACCTGAGTATAGAAATGATAGAAAAGACACAAATTTTTATTTCCTATAACTTCAATATGCATTTTTAAATGTAAATATGTGCTACGGCCTAAATTGACCCTAAATTAATTTTAGTCTTACTTGGCCTAAGACCCTTTTAAACTAATATGATATGTTATTTGTAAGTTTTCTTTCCATTTAAAGTACATTAAGTACATATGTAAGGATTATTTATAATCAAAAAGCTTCACAAACTTAAAATTGCTGGAAAATATTACATCTTCATGTAAGGCCCGCTTCATTGGAAAACCTCCATTTTTAGGCACAGGCTCATATAAATTTGACTTTTGAAAAATTATGCTAAGTCTGATATAACAAATGAGTACTCTATTGCTTTAAATACATGATATATTATATATTAAGGCATTTTAAAAGTATTTTTTTGCAATATTTAAATTTTATAAGCCCCAAATGTTGATAGTTGAAATTTCTCAATTTTAACGTCTAAATTTAACACGCAAAGTTGAATATAGAATTAATCATATTGTCTATAATATATATCCTATTGCTATGAAACTTTGTAAGCAGTCTTGTAATATATTAAGCTTTAGTCATACCAAGTTTTATTAAGATTGGTCAACTTTTTCTATCCTATTAGGTCCGAGTACACAGTTATCGTCCTTTGATTTTCGTTGTCCACGAATATAGTCCTTAGTGTGGACAGTGTGTTACTTGCCAATTTTTGTTATACCCCTTCCAAATTTATTTCTCCATGTTTTATGCCTCATATAGCAAGTTGGGGGGTGAAATGACACTGTAAAAAAAGTTGGGTCATAAATATTAATGTAAAGTAGTGATTAGGTCCAGCTGAAAAAGGTCAAAAATTAGCACTTCGGAAGCTGTCAAAAGATTTCAAGACCCCCTTAACATAAGATTGTCCATATTTTGAGTTAGAGCTGATGAAGTTTTCTATAATTTTGATATAATTTGTCCCAAAAGTAGTACAACACACTGTAAAAATATTATTGAGAAAGCGCAGGTGGGTTTTTTTTTATTTTCATTTATTGTCTAAAAGAAATGCACTACGAAATAACTGTGTACTCGGACCTAAGAGGTGAAATCAGGAAATATAGAATCTGTACTTTGGCAACTTCCCTGAATGATTTGATGGTGCCAATTTGTCAAATAGCATAAAACTAAAGGATTTAAACTTTTATTTGATAGAATTTCTGCAAAAATGACCAATTTTGGCATTATATGGTCAAAATAAGCATTTCATAGCTTTTTCAATTTTGATGCATAAGTGGCATTCTGACTTTCTATCTGACATGTTTTCATGTGTCAATTTTTGTGTTTCTATGCTTTAATCCAGTTTTATTACTCATTTGTGAACTCTGAATCTACAGAAAAGAAGATTATCTCAGAAAATATGAGCAAAATGTGTTGTATAAATGACCCTCGTCTAACGCCCTGTTTGGATCAAGTTAAATGTGAGGAGCATGGCACATAAAAGTTGAAGTCCATAATAAATACCTCAATAAATTTGTATAAAAAGCACTTAACAATGTCTTTTGTACCTGTTTCATTTCACATAATATCTTTCTTTACCTCTGTAGGATAGCATGTGGTTCAAATATAAGCCTGTTGAGACTAAAATTGCATGCAAGTTTTTCACTAAAAAGTGAAAAATCTTTGTATCAGACCATACTGTCTACTAAAAAAGTTGAATGTAAGAGCCTTTTTGTGCTCAGATTTATTGTATCATGTCACCTGAGTATAGAAATGATAGAAAAGACACAAATTTTTATTTCCTATAACTTCAATATGCATTTTTAAATGTAAATATGTGCTACGGCCTAAATTGACCCTAAATTAATTTTAGTCTTACTTGGCCTAAGACCCTTTTAAACTAATATGATATGTTATTTGTAAGTTTTCTTTCCATTTAAAGTACATTAAGTACATATGTAAGGATTATTTATAATCAAAAAGCTTCACAAACTTAAAATTGCTGGAAAATATTACATCTTCATGTAAGGCCCGCTTCATTGGAAAACCTCCATTTTTAGGCACAGGCTCATATAAATTTGACTTTTGAAAAATTATGCTAAGTCTGATATAACAAATGAGTACTCTATTGCTTTAAATACATGATATATTATATATTAAGGCATTTTAAAAGTATTTTTTTGCAATATTTAAATTTTATAAGCCCCAAATGTTGATAGTTGAAATTTCTCAATTTTAACGTCTAAATTTAACACGCAAAGTTGAATATAGAATTAATCATATTGTCTATAATATATATCCTATTGCTATGAAACTTTGTAAGCAGTCTTGTAATATATTAAGCTTTAGTCATACCAAGTTTTATTAAGATTGGTCAACTTTTTCTATCCTATTAGGTCCGAGTACACAGTTATCGTCCTTTGATTTTCGTTGTCCACGAATATAGTCCTTAGTGTGGACAGTGTGTTACTTGCCAATTTTTGTTATACCCCTTCCAAATTTATTTCTCCATGTTTTATGCCTCATATAGCAAGTTGGGGGGTGAAATGACACTGTAAAAAAAGTTGGGTCATAAATATTAATGTAAAGTAGTGATTAGGTCCAGCTGAAAAAGGTCAAAAATTAGCACTTCGGAAGCTGTCAAAAGATTTCAAGACCCCCTTAACATAAGATTGTCCATATTTTGAGTTAGAGCTGATGAAGTTTTCTATAATTTTGATATAATTTGTCCCAAAAGTAGTACAACACACTGTAAAAATATTATTGAGAAAGCGCAGGTGGGTTTTTTTTTATTTTCATTTATTGTCTAAAAGAAATGCACTACGAAATAACTGTGTACTCGGACCTAAGAGGTGAAATCAGGAAATATAGAATCTGTACTTTGGCAACTTCCCTGAATGATTTGATGGTGCCAATTTGTCAAATAGCATAAAACTAAAGGATTTAAACTTTTATTTGATAGAATTTCTGCAAAAATGACCAATTTTGGCATTATATGGTCAAAATAAGCATTTCATAGCTTTTTCAATTTTGATGCATAAGTGGCATTCTGACTTTCTATCTGACATGTTTTCATGTGTCAATTTTTGTGTTTCTATGCTTTAATCCAGTTTTATTACTCATTTGTGAACTCTGAATCTACAGAAAAGAAGATTATCTCAGAAAATATGAGCAAAATGTGTTGTATAAATGACCCTCGTCTAACGCCCTGTTTGGATCAAGTTAAATGTGAGGAGCATGGCACATAAAAGTTGAAGTCCATAATAAATACCTCAATAAATTTGTATAAAAAGCACTTAACAATGTCTTTTGTACCTGTTTCATTTCACATAATATCTTTCTTTACCTCTGTAGGATAGCATGTGGTTCAAATATAAGCCTGTTGAGACTAAAATTGCATGCAAGTTTTTCACTAAAAAGTGAAAAATCTTTGTATCAGACCATACTGTCTACTAAAAAAGTTGAATGTAAGAGCCTTTTTGTGCTCAGATTTATTGTATCATGTCACCTGAGTATAGAAATGATAGAAAAGACACAAATTTTTATTTCCTATAACTTCAATATGCATTTTTAAATGTAAATATGTGCTACGGCCTAAATTGACCCTAAATTAATTTTAGTCTTACTTGGCCTAAGACCCTTTTAAACTAATATGATATGTTATTTGTAAGTTTTCTTTCCATTTAAAGTACATTAAGTACATATGTAAGGATTATTTATAATCAAAAAGCTTCACAAACTTAAAATTGCTGGAAAATATTACATCTTCATGTAAGGCCCGCTTCATTGGAAAACCTCCATTTTTAGGCACAGGCTCATATAAATTTGACTTTTGAAAAATTATGCTAAGTCTGATATAACAAATGAGTACTCTATTGCTTTAAATACATGATATATTATATATTAAGGCATTTTAAAAGTATTTTTTTGCAATATTTAAATTTTATAAGCCCCAAATGTTGATAGTTGAAATTTCTCAATTTTAACGTCTAAATTTAACACGCAAAGTTGAATATAGAATTAATCATATTGTCTATAATATATATCCTATTGCTATGAAACTTTGTAAGCAGTCTTGTAATATATTAAGCTTTAGTCATACCAAGTTTTATTAAGATTGGTCAACTTTTTCTATCCTATTAGGTCCGAGTACACAGTTATCGTCCTTTGATTTTCGTTGTCCACGAATATAGTCCTTAGTGTGGACAGTGTGTTACTTGCCAATTTTTGTTATACCCCTTCCAAATTTATTTCTCCATGTTTTATGCCTCATATAGCAAGTTGGGGGGTGAAATGACACTGTAAAAAAAGTTGGGTCATAAATATTAATGTAAAGTAGTGATTAGGTCCAGCTGAAAAAGGTCAAAAATTAGCACTTCGGAAGCTGTCAAAAGATTTCAAGACCCCCTTAACATAAGATTGTCCATATTTTGAGTTAGAGCTGATGAAGTTTTCTATAATTTTGATATAATTTGTCCCAAAAGTAGTACAACACACTGTAAAAATATTATTGAGAAAGCGCAGGTGGGTTTTTTTTTATTTTCATTTATTGTCTAAAAGAAATGCACTACGAAATAACTGTGTACTCGGACCTAAGAGGTGAAATCAGGAAATATAGAATCTGTACTTTGGCAACTTCCCTGAATGATTTGATGGTGCCAATTTGTCAAATAGCATAAAACTAAAGGATTTAAACTTTTATTTGATAGAATTTCTGCAAAAATGACCAATTTTGGCATTATATGGTCAAAATAAGCATTTCATAGCTTTTTCAATTTTGATGCATAAGTGGCATTCTGACTTTCTATCTGACATGTTTTCATGTGTCAATTTTTGTGTTTCTATGCTTTAATCCAGTTTTATTACTCATTTGTGAACTCTGAATCTACAGAAAAGAAGATTATCTCAGAAAATATGAGCAAAATGTGTTGTATAAATGACCCTCGTCTAACGCCCTGTTTGGATCAAGTTAAATGTGAGGAGCATGGCACATAAAAGTTGAAGTCCATAATAAATACCTCAATAAATTTGTATAAAAAGCACTTAACAATGTCTTTTGTACCTGTTTCATTTCACATAATATCTTTCTTTACCTCTGTAGGATAGCATGTGGTTCAAATATAAGCCTGTTGAGACTAAAATTGCATGCAAGTTTTTCACTAAAAAGTGAAAAATCTTTGTATCAGACCATACTGTCTACTAAAAAAGTTGAATGTAAGAGCCTTTTTGTGCTCAGATTTATTGTATCATGTCACCTGAGTATAGAAATGATAGAAAAGACACAAATTTTTATTTCCTATAACTTCAATATGCATTTTTAAATGTAAATATGTGCTACGGCCTAAATTGACCCTAAATTAATTTTAGTCTTACTTGGCCTAAGACCCTTTTAAACTAATATGATATGTTATTTGTAAGTTTTCTTTCCATTTAAAGTACATTAAGTACATATGTAAGGATTATTTATAATCAAAAAGCTTCACAAACTTAAAATTGCTGGAAAATATTACATCTTCATGTAAGGCCCGCTTCATTGGAAAACCTCCATTTTTAGGCACAGGCTCATATAAATTTGACTTTTGAAAAATTATGCTAAGTCTGATATAACAAATGAGTACTCTATTGCTTTAAATACATGATATATTATATATTAAGGCATTTTAAAAGTATTTTTTTGCAATATTTAAATTTTATAAGCCCCAAATGTTGATAGTTGAAATTTCTCAATTTTAACGTCTAAATTTAACACGCAAAGTTGAATATAGAATTAATCATATTGTCTATAATATATATCCTATTGCTATGAAACTTTGTAAGCAGTCTTGTAATATATTAAGCTTTAGTCATACCAAGTTTTATTAAGATTGGTCAACTTTTTCTATCCTATTAGGTCCGAGTACACAGTTATCGTCCTTTGATTTTCGTTGTCCACGAATATAGTCCTTAGTGTGGACAGTGTGTTACTTGCCAATTTTTGTTATACCCCTTCCAAATTTATTTCTCCATGTTTTATGCCTCATATAGCAAGTTGGGGGGTGAAATGACACTGTAAAAAAAGTTGGGTCATAAATATTAATGTAAAGTAGTGATTAGGTCCAGCTGAAAAAGGTCAAAAATTAGCACTTCGGAAGCTGTCAAAAGATTTCAAGACCCCCTTAACATAAGATTGTCCATATTTTGAGTTAGAGCTGATGAAGTTTTCTATAATTTTGATATAATTTGTCCCAAAAGTAGTACAACACACTGTAAAAATATTATTGAGAAAGCGCAGGTGGGTTTTTTTTTATTTTCATTTATTGTCTAAAAGAAATGCACTACGAAATAACTGTGTACTCGGACCTAAGAGGTGAAATCAGGAAATATAGAATCTGTACTTTGGCAACTTCCCTGAATGATTTGATGGTGCCAATTTGTCAAATAGCATAAAACTAAAGGATTTAAACTTTTATTTGATAGAATTTCTGCAAAAATGACCAATTTTGGCATTATATGGTCAAAATAAGCATTTCATAGCTTTTTCAATTTTGATGCATAAGTGGCATTCTGACTTTCTATCTGACATGTTTTCATGTGTCAATTTTTGTGTTTCTATGCTTTAATCCAGTTTTATTACTCATTTGTGAACTCTGAATCTACAGAAAAGAAGATTATCTCAGAAAATATGAGCAAAATGTGTTGTATAAATGACCCTCGTCTAACGCCCTGTTTGGATCAAGTTAAATGTGAGGAGCATGGCACATAAAAGTTGAAGTCCATAATAAATACCTCAATAAATTTGTATAAAAAGCACTTAACAATGTCTTTTGTACCTGTTTCATTTCACATAATATCTTTCTTTACCTCTGTAGGATAGCATGTGGTTCAAATATAAGCCTGTTGAGACTAAAATTGCATGCAAGTTTTTCACTAAAAAGTGAAAAATCTTTGTATCAGACCATACTGTCTACTAAAAAAGTTGAATGTAAGAGCCTTTTTGTGCTCAGATTTATTGTATCATGTCACCTGAGTATAGAAATGATAGAAAAGACACAAATTTTTATTTCCTATAACTTCAATATGCATTTTTAAATGTAAATATGTGCTACGGCCTAAATTGACCCTAAATTAATTTTAGTCTTACTTGGCCTAAGACCCTTTTAAACTAATATGATATGTTATTTGTAAGTTTTCTTTCCATTTAAAGTACATTAAGTACATATGTAAGGATTATTTATAATCAAAAAGCTTCACAAACTTAAAATTGCTGGAAAATATTACATCTTCATGTAAGGCCCGCTTCATTGGAAAACCTCCATTTTTAGGCACAGGCTCATATAAATTTGACTTTTGAAAAATTATGCTAAGTCTGATATAACAAATGAGTACTCTATTGCTTTAAATACATGATATATTATATATTAAGGCATTTTAAAAGTATTTTTTTGCAATATTTAAATTTTATAAGCCCCAAATGTTGATAGTTGAAATTTCTCAATTTTAACGTCTAAATTTAACACGCAAAGTTGAATATAGAATTAATCATATTGTCTATAATATATATCCTATTGCTATGAAACTTTGTAAGCAGTCTTGTAATATATTAAGCTTTAGTCATACCAAGTTTTATTAAGATTGGTCAACTTTTTCTATCCTATTAGGTCCGAGTACACAGTTATCGTCCTTTGATTTTCGTTGTCCACGAATATAGTCCTTAGTGTGGACAGTGTGTTACTTGCCAATTTTTGTTATACCCCTTCCAAATTTATTTCTCCATGTTTTATGCCTCATATAGCAAGTTGGGGGGTGAAATGACACTGTAAAAAAAGTTGGGTCATAAATATTAATGTAAAGTAGTGATTAGGTCCAGCTGAAAAAGGTCAAAAATTAGCACTTCGGAAGCTGTCAAAAGATTTCAAGACCCCCTTAACATAAGATTGTCCATATTTTGAGTTAGAGCTGATGAAGTTTTCTATAATTTTGATATAATTTGTCCCAAAAGTAGTACAACACACTGTAAAAATATTATTGAGAAAGCGCAGGTGGGTTTTTTTTTATTTTCATTTATTGTCTAAAAGAAATGCACTACGAAATAACTGTGTACTCGGACCTAAGAGGTGAAATCAGGAAATATAGAATCTGTACTTTGGCAACTTCCCTGAATGATTTGATGGTGCCAATTTGTCAAATAGCATAAAACTAAAGGATTTAAACTTTTATTTGATAGAATTTCTGCAAAAATGACCAATTTTGGCATTATATGGTCAAAATAAGCATTTCATAGCTTTTTCAATTTTGATGCATAAGTGGCATTCTGACTTTCTATCTGACATGTTTTCATGTGTCAATTTTTGTGTTTCTATGCTTTAATCCAGTTTTATTACTCATTTGTGAACTCTGAATCTACAGAAAAGAAGATTATCTCAGAAAATATGAGCAAAATGTGTTGTATAAATGACCCTCGTCTAACGCCCTGTTTGGATCAAGTTAAATGTGAGGAGCATGGCACATAAAAGTTGAAGTCCATAATAAATACCTCAATAAATTTGTATAAAAAGCACTTAACAATGTCTTTTGTACCTGTTTCATTTCACATAATATCTTTCTTTACCTCTGTAGGATAGCATGTGGTTCAAATATAAGCCTGTTGAGACTAAAATTGCATGCAAGTTTTTCACTAAAAAGTGAAAAATCTTTGTATCAGACCATACTGTCTACTAAAAAAGTTGAATGTAAGAGCCTTTTTGTGCTCAGATTTATTGTATCATGTCACCTGAGTATAGAAATGATAGAAAAGACACAAATTTTTATTTCCTATAACTTCAATATGCATTTTTAAATGTAAATATGTGCTACGGCCTAAATTGACCCTAAATTAATTTTAGTCTTACTTGGCCTAAGACCCTTTTAAACTAATATGATATGTTATTTGTAAGTTTTCTTTCCATTTAAAGTACATTAAGTACATATGTAAGGATTATTTATAATCAAAAAGCTTCACAAACTTAAAATTGCTGGAAAATATTACATCTTCATGTAAGGCCCGCTTCATTGGAAAACCTCCATTTTTAGGCACAGGCTCATATAAATTTGACTTTTGAAAAATTATGCTAAGTCTGATATAACAAATGAGTACTCTATTGCTTTAAATACATGATATATTATATATTAAGGCATTTTAAAAGTATTTTTTTGCAATATTTAAATTTTATAAGCCCCAAATGTTGATAGTTGAAATTTCTCAATTTTAACGTCTAAATTTAACACGCAAAGTTGAATATAGAATTAATCATATTGTCTATAATATATATCCTATTGCTATGAAACTTTGTAAGCAGTCTTGTAATATATTAAGCTTTAGTCATACCAAGTTTTATTAAGATTGGTCAACTTTTTCTATCCTATTAGGTCCGAGTACACAGTTATCGTCCTTTGATTTTCGTTGTCCACGAATATAGTCCTTAGTGTGGACAGTGTGTTACTTGCCAATTTTTGTTATACCCCTTCCAAATTTATTTCTCCATGTTTTATGCCTCATATAGCAAGTTGGGGGGTGAAATGACACTGTAAAAAAAGTTGGGTCATAAATATTAATGTAAAGTAGTGATTAGGTCCAGCTGAAAAAGGTCAAAAATTAGCACTTCGGAAGCTGTCAAAAGATTTCAAGACCCCCTTAACATAAGATTGTCCATATTTTGAGTTAGAGCTGATGAAGTTTTCTATAATTTTGATATAATTTGTCCCAAAAGTAGTACAACACACTGTAAAAATATTATTGAGAAAGCGCAGGTGGGTTTTTTTTTATTTTCATTTATTGTCTAAAAGAAATGCACTACGAAATAACTGTGTACTCGGACCTCTTTAAGAGGTGAAATCAGGAAATATAGAATCTGTACTTTGGCAACTTCCCTGAATGATTTGATGGTGCCAATTTGTCAAATAGCATAAAACTAAAGGATTTAAACTTTTATTTGATAGAATTTCTGCAAAAATGACCAATTTTGGCATTATATGGTCAAAATAAGCATTTCATAGCTTTTTCAATTTTGATGCATAAGTGGCATTCTGACTTTCTATCTGACATGTTTTCATGTGTCAATTTTTGTGTTTCTATGCTTTAATCCAGTTTTATTACTCATTTGTGAACTCTGAATCTACAGAAAAGAAGATTATCTCAGAAAATATGAGCAAAATGTGTTGTATAAATGACCCTCGTCTAACGCCCTGTTTGGATCAAGTTAAATGTGAGGAGCATGGCACATAAAAGTTGAAGTCCATAATAAATACCTCAATAAATTTGTATAAAAAGCACTTAACAATGTCTTTTGTACCTGTTTCATTTCACATAATATCTTTCTTTACCTCTGTAGGATAGCATGTGGTTCAAATATAAGCCTGTTGAGACTAAAATTGCATGCAAGTTTTTCACTAAAAAGTGAAAAATCTTTGTATCAGACCATACTGTCTACTAAAAAAGTTGAATGTAAGAGCCTTTTTGTGCTCAGATTTATTGTATCATGTCACCTGAGTATAGAAATGATAGAAAAGACACAAATTTTTATTTCCTATAACTTCAATATGCATTTTTAAATGTAAATATGTGCTACGGCCTAAATTGACCCTAAATTAATTTTAGTCTTACTTGGCCTAAGACCCTTTTAAACTAATATGATATGTTATTTGTAAGTTTTCTTTCCATTTAAAGTACATTAAGTACATATGTAAGGATTATTTATAATCAAAAAGCTTCACAAACTTAAAATTGCTGGAAAATATTACATCTTCATGTAAGGCCCGCTTCATTGGAAAACCTCCATTTTTAGGCACAGGCTCATATAAATTTGACTTTTGAAAAATTATGCTAAGTCTGATATAACAAATGAGTACTCTATTGCTTTAAATACATGATATATTATATATTAAGGCATTTTAAAAGTATTTTTTTGCAATATTTAAATTTTATAAGCCCCAAATGTTGATAGTTGAAATTTCTCAATTTTAACGTCTAAATTTAACACGCAAAGTTGAATATAGAATTAATCATATTGTCTATAATATATATCCTATTGCTATGAAACTTTGTAAGCAGTCTTGTAATATATTAAGCTTTAGTCATACCAAGTTTTATTAAGATTGGTCAACTTTTTCTATCCTATTAGGTCCGAGTACACAGTTATCGTCCTTTGATTTTCGTTGTCCACGAATATAGTCCTTAGTGTGGACAGTGTGTTACTTGCCAATTTTTGTTATACCCCTTCCAAATTTATTTCTCCATGTTTTATGCCTCATATAGCAAGTTGGGGGGTGAAATGACACTGTAAAAAAAGTTGGGTCATAAATATTAATGTAAAGTAGTGATTAGGTCCAGCTGAAAAAGGTCAAAAATTAGCACTTCGGAAGCTGTCAAAAGATTTCAAGACCCCCTTAACATAAGATTGTCCATATTTTGAGTTAGAGCTGATGAAGTTTTCTATAATTTTGATATAATTTGTCCCAAAAGTAGTACAACACACTGTAAAAATATTATTGAGAAAGCGCAGGTGGGTTTTTTTTTATTTTCATTTATTGTCTAAAAGAAATGCACTACGAAATAACTGTGTACTCGGACCTAAGAGGTGAAATCAGGAAATATAGAATCTGTACTTTGGCAACTTCCCTGAATGATTTGATGGTGCCAATTTGTCAAATAGCATAAAACTAAAGGATTTAAACTTTTATTTGATAGAATTTCTGCAAAAATGACCAATTTTGGCATTATATGGTCAAAATAAGCATTTCATAGCTTTTTCAATTTTGATGCATAAGTGGCATTCTGACTTTCTATCTGACATGTTTTCATGTGTCAATTTTTGTGTTTCTATGCTTTAATCCAGTTTTATTACTCATTTGTGAACTCTGAATCTACAGAAAAGAAGATTATCTCAGAAAATATGAGCAAAATGTGTTGTATAAATGACCCTCGTCTAACGCCCTGTTTGGATCAAGTTAAATGTGAGGAGCATGGCACATAAAAGTTGAAGTCCATAATAAATACCTCAATAAATTTGTATAAAAAGCACTTAACAATGTCTTTTGTACCTGTTTCATTTCACATAATATCTTTCTTTACCTCTGTAGGATAGCATGTGGTTCAAATATAAGCCTGTTGAGACTAAAATTGCATGCAAGTTTTTCACTAAAAAGTGAAAAATCTTTGTATCAGACCATACTGTCTACTAAAAAAGTTGAATGTAAGAGCCTTTTTGTGCTCAGATTTATTGTATCATGTCACCTGAGTATAGAAATGATAGAAAAGACACAAATTTTTATTTCCTATAACTTCAATATGCATTTTTAAATGTAAATATGTGCTACGGCCTAAATTGACCCTAAATTAATTTTAGTCTTACTTGGCCTAAGACCCTTTTAAACTAATATGATATGTTATTTGTAAGTTTTCTTTCCATTTAAAGTACATTAAGTACATATGTAAGGATTATTTATAATCAAAAAGCTTCACAAACTTAAAATTGCTGGAAAATATTACATCTTCATGTAAGGCCCGCTTCATTGGAAAACCTCCATTTTTAGGCACAGGCTCATATAAATTTGACTTTTGAAAAATTATGCTAAGTCTGATATAACAAATGAGTACTCTATTGCTTTAAATACATGATATATTATATATTAAGGCATTTTAAAAGTATTTTTTTGCAATATTTAAATTTTATAAGCCCCAAATGTTGATAGTTGAAATTTCTCAATTTTAACGTCTAAATTTAACACGCAAAGTTGAATATAGAATTAATCATATTGTCTATAATATATATCCTATTGCTATGAAACTTTGTAAGCAGTCTTGTAATATATTAAGCTTTAGTCATACCAAGTTTTATTAAGATTGGTCAACTTTTTCTATCCTATTAGGTCCGAGTACACAGTTATCGTCCTTTGATTTTCGTTGTCCACGAATATAGTCCTTAGTGTGGACAGTGTGTTACTTGCCAATTTTTGTTATACCCCTTCCAAATTTATTTCTCCATGTTTTATGCCTCATATAGCAAGTTGGGGGGTGAAATGACACTGTAAAAAAAGTTGGGTCATAAATATTAATGTAAAGTAGTGATTAGGTCCAGCTGAAAAAGGTCAAAAATTAGCACTTCGGAAGCTGTCAAAAGATTTCAAGACCCCCTTAACATAAGATTGTCCATATTTTGAGTTAGAGCTGATGAAGTTTTCTATAATTTTGATATAATTTGTCCCAAAAGTAGTACAACACACTGTAAAAATATTATTGAGAAAGCGCAGGTGGGTTTTTTTTTATTTTCATTTATTGTCTAAAAGAAATGCACTACGAAATAACTGTGTACTCGGACCTAAGAGGTGAAATCAGGAAATATAGAATCTGTACTTTGGCAACTTCCCTGAATGATTTGATGGTGCCAATTTGTCAAATAGCATAAAACTAAAGGATTTAAACTTTTATTTGATAGAATTTCTGCAAAAATGACCAATTTTGGCATTATATGGTCAAAATAAGCATTTCATAGCTTTTTCAATTTTGATGCATAAGTGGCATTCTGACTTTCTATCTGACATGTTTTCATGTGTCAATTTTTGTGTTTCTATGCTTTAATCCAGTTTTATTACTCATTTGTGAACTCTGAATCTACAGAAAAGAAGATTATCTCAGAAAATATGAGCAAAATGTGTTGTATAAATGACCCTCGTCTAACGCCCTGTTTGGATCAAGTTAAATGTGAGGAGCATGGCACATAAAAGTTGAAGTCCATAATAAATACCTCAATAAATTTGTATAAAAAGCACTTAACAATGTCTTTTGTACCTGTTTCATTTCACATAATATCTTTCTTTACCTCTGTAGGATAGCATGTGGTTCAAATATAAGCCTGTTGAGACTAAAATTGCATGCAAGTTTTTCACTAAAAAGTGAAAAATCTTTGTATCAGACCATACTGTCTACTAAAAAAGTTGAATGTAAGAGCCTTTTTGTGCTCAGATTTATTGTATCATGTCACCTGAGTATAGAAATGATAGAAAAGACACAAATTTTTATTTCCTATAACTTCAATATGCATTTTTAAATGTAAATATGTGCTACGGCCTAAATTGACCCTAAATTAATTTTAGTCTTACTTGGCCTAAGACCCTTTTAAACTAATATGATATGTTATTTGTAAGTTTTCTTTCCATTTAAAGTACATTAAGTACATATGTAAGGATTATTTATAATCAAAAAGCTTCACAAACTTAAAATTGCTGGAAAATATTACATCTTCATGTAAGGCCCGCTTCATTGGAAAACCTCCATTTTTAGGCACAGGCTCATATAAATTTGACTTTTGAAAAATTATGCTAAGTCTGATATAACAAATGAGTACTCTATTGCTTTAAATACATGATATATTATATATTAAGGCATTTTAAAAGTATTTTTTTGCAATATTTAAATTTTATAAGCCCCAAATGTTGATAGTTGAAATTTCTCAATTTTAACGTCTAAATTTAACACGCAAAGTTGAATATAGAATTAATCATATTGTCTATAATATATATCCTATTGCTATGAAACTTTGTAAGCAGTCTTGTAATATATTAAGCTTTAGTCATACCAAGTTTTATTAAGATTGGTCAACTTTTTCTATCCTATTAGGTCCGAGTACACAGTTATCGTCCTTTGATTTTCGTTGTCCACGAATATAGTCCTTAGTGTGGACAGTGTGTTACTTGCCAATTTTTGTTATACCCCTTCCAAATTTATTTCTCCATGTTTTATGCCTCATATAGCAAGTTGGGGGGTGAAATGACACTGTAAAAAAAGTTGGGTCATAAATATTAATGTAAAGTAGTGATTAGGTCCAGCTGAAAAAGGTCAAAAATTAGCACTTCGGAAGCTGTCAAAAGATTTCAAGACCCCCTTAACATAAGATTGTCCATATTTTGAGTTAGAGCTGATGAAGTTTTCTATAATTTTGATATAATTTGTCCCAAAAGTAGTACAACACACTGTAAAAATATTATTGAGAAAGCGCAGGTGGGTTTTTTTTTATTTTCATTTATTGTCTAAAAGAAATGCACTACGAAATAACTGTGTACTCGGACCTAAGAGGTGAAATCAGGAAATATAGAATCTGTACTTTGGCAACTTCCCTGAATGATTTGATGGTGCCAATTTGTCAAATAGCATAAAACTAAAGGATTTAAACTTTTATTTGATAGAATTTCTGCAAAAATGACCAATTTTGGCATTATATGGTCAAAATAAGCATTTCATAGCTTTTTCAATTTTGATGCATAAGTGGCATTCTGACTTTCTATCTGACATGTTTTCATGTGTCAATTTTTGTGTTTCTATGCTTTAATCCAGTTTTATTACTCATTTGTGAACTCTGAATCTACAGAAAAGAAGATTATCTCAGAAAATATGAGCAAAATGTGTTGTATAAATGACCCTCGTCTAACGCCCTGTTTGGATCAAGTTAAATGTGAGGAGCATGGCACATAAAAGTTGAAGTCCATAATAAATACCTCAATAAATTTGTATAAAAAGCACTTAACAATGTCTTTTGTACCTGTTTCATTTCACATAATATCTTTCTTTACCTCTGTAGGATAGCATGTGGTTCAAATATAAGCCTGTTGAGACTAAAATTGCATGCAAGTTTTTCACTAAAAAGTGAAAAATCTTTGTATCAGACCATACTGTCTACTAAAAAAGTTGAATGTAAGAGCCTTTTTGTGCTCAGATTTATTGTATCATGTCACCTGAGTATAGAAATGATAGAAAAGACACAAATTTTTATTTCCTATAACTTCAATATGCATTTTTAAATGTAAATATGTGCTACGGCCTAAATTGACCCTAAATTAATTTTAGTCTTACTTGGCCTAAGACCCTTTTAAACTAATATGATATGTTATTTGTAAGTTTTCTTTCCATTTAAAGTACATTAAGTACATATGTAAGGATTATTTATAATCAAAAAGCTTCACAAACTTAAAATTGCTGGAAAATATTACATCTTCATGTAAGGCCCGCTTCATTGGAAAACCTCCATTTTTAGGCACAGGCTCATATAAATTTGACTTTTGAAAAATTATGCTAAGTCTGATATAACAAATGAGTACTCTATTGCTTTAAATACATGATATATTATATATTAAGGCATTTTAAAAGTATTTTTTTGCAATATTTAAATTTTATAAGCCCCAAATGTTGATAGTTGAAATTTCTCAATTTTAACGTCTAAATTTAACACGCAAAGTTGAATATAGAATTAATCATATTGTCTATAATATATATCCTATTGCTATGAAACTTTGTAAGCAGTCTTGTAATATATTAAGCTTTAGTCATACCAAGTTTTATTAAGATTGGTCAACTTTTTCTATCCTATTAGGTCCGAGTACACAGTTATCGTCCTTTGATTTTCGTTGTCCACGAATATAGTCCTTAGTGTGGACAGTGTGTTACTTGCCAATTTTTGTTATACCCCTTCCAAATTTATTTCTCCATGTTTTATGCCTCATATAGCAAGTTGGGGGGTGAAATGACACTGTAAAAAAAGTTGGGTCATAAATATTAATGTAAAGTAGTGATTAGGTCCAGCTGAAAAAGGTCAAAAATTAGCACTTCGGAAGCTGTCAAAAGATTTCAAGACCCCCTTAACATAAGATTGTCCATATTTTGAGTTAGAGCTGATGAAGTTTTCTATAATTTTGATATAATTTGTCCCAAAAGTAGTACAACACACTGTAAAAATATTATTGAGAAAGCGCAGGTGGGTTTTTTTTTATTTTCATTTATTGTCTAAAAGAAATGCACTACGAAATAACTGTGTACTCGGACCTAAGAGGTGAAATCAGGAAATATAGAATCTGTACTTTGGCAACTTCCCTGAATGATTTGATGGTGCCAATTTGTCAAATAGCATAAAACTAAAGGATTTAAACTTTTATTTGATAGAATTTCTGCAAAAATGACCAATTTTGGCATTATATGGTCAAAATAAGCATTTCATAGCTTTTTCAATTTTGATGCATAAGTGGCATTCTGACTTTCTATCTGACATGTTTTCATGTGTCAATTTTTGTGTTTCTATGCTTTAATCCAGTTTTATTACTCATTTGTGAACTCTGAATCTACAGAAAAGAAGATTATCTCAGAAAATATGAGCAAAATGTGTTGTATAAATGACCCTCGTCTAACGCCCTGTTTGGATCAAGTTAAATGTGAGGAGCATGGCACATAAAAGTTGAAGTCCATAATAAATACCTCAATAAATTTGTATAAAAAGCACTTAACAATGTCTTTTGTACCTGTTTCATTTCACATAATATCTTTCTTTACCTCTGTAGGATAGCATGTGGTTCAAATATAAGCCTGTTGAGACTAAAATTGCATGCAAGTTTTTCACTAAAAAGTGAAAAATCTTTGTATCAGACCATACTGTCTACTAAAAAAGTTGAATGTAAGAGCCTTTTTGTGCTCAGATTTATTGTATCATGTCACCTGAGTATAGAAATGATAGAAAAGACACAAATTTTTATTTCCTATAACTTCAATATGCATTTTTAAATGTAAATATGTGCTACGGCCTAAATTGACCCTAAATTAATTTTAGTCTTACTTGGCCTAAGACCCTTTTAAACTAATATGATATGTTATTTGTAAGTTTTCTTTCCATTTAAAGTACATTAAGTACATATGTAAGGATTATTTATAATCAAAAAGCTTCACAAACTTAAAATTGCTGGAAAATATTACATCTTCATGTAAGGCCCGCTTCATTGGAAAACCTCCATTTTTAGGCACAGGCTCATATAAATTTGACTTTTGAAAAATTATGCTAAGTCTGATATAACAAATGAGTACTCTATT
>NW_027268958.1:0-25666 GCF_963676685.1 Mytilus edulis
TATTTTCTGGGGGTCGCATGCATAGTTTGTCCACAATTCATTAAAAGGAAGTGACCTTCAAGACCGTCATACATTCCCGGGAGTGTGCTAAATGCCGAAAGTTGTTACAACAAAGCATACATCTACTGTTATGCATTTGTTGCCCTGTTCCTGTGCTACAAGTCGATATCAATTTTTTATAGGTGGCCTAAATATTGTGGCCGCAACGTCTGTCAATCTAAGGTGTGCACGTTTACGATTACGTTAACAAAATGACACTATCCGCTAACGTTATTGGGTCTTATCGTTTTCTCCGTTTTTTCAAAAATACCGGCGAGTTTATCGGCTGAGCACAACTTTAGTGTTATTAGTGAGTTGCCCTGACAGTATGCTAACTTTCGGCAGCTATTTTCTGGGGGTCGCATGCATAGTTTGTCCACAATTCATTAAAAGGAAGTGACCTTCAAGACCGTCATACATTCCCGGGAGTGTGCTAAATGCCGAAAGTTGTTACAACAAAGCATACATCTACTGTTATGCATTTGTTGCCCTGTTCCTGTGCTACAAGTCGATATCAATTTTTTATAGGTGGCCTAAATATTGTGGCCGCAACGTCTGTCAATCTAAGGTGTGCACGTTTACGATTACGTTAACAAAATGACACTATCCGCTAACGTTATTGGGTCTTATCGTTTTCTCCGTTTTTTCAAAAATACCGGCGAGTTTATCGGCTGAGCACAACTTTAGTGTTATTAGTGAGTTGCCCTGACAGTATGCTAACTTTCGGCAGCTATTTTCTGGGGGTCGCATGCATAGTTTGTCCACAATTCATTAAAAGGAAGTGACCTTCAAGACCGTCATACATTCCCGGGAGTGTGCTAAATGCCGAAAGTTGTTACAACAAAGCATACATCTACTGTTATGCATTTGTTGCCCTGTTCCTGTGCTACAAGTCGATATCAATTTTTTATAGGTGGCCTAAATATTGTGGCCGCAACGTCTGTCAATCTAAGGTGTGCACGTTTACGATTACGTTAACAAAATGACACTATCCGCTAACGTTATTGGGTCTTATCGTTTTCTCCGTTTTTTTCAAAAATACCGGCGAGTTTATCGGCTGAGCACAACTTTAGTGTTATTAGTGAGTTGCCCTGACAGTATGCTAACTTTCGGCAGCTATTTTCTGGGGGTCGCATGCATAGTTTGTCCACAATTCATTAAAAGGAAGTGACCTTCAAGACCGTCATACATTCCCGGGAGTGTGCTAAATGCCGAAAGTTGTTACAACAAAGCATACATCTACTGTTATGCATTTGTTGCCCTGTTCCTGTGCTACAAGTCGATATCAATTTTTTATAGGTGGCCTAAATATTGTGGCCGCAACGTCTGTCAATCTAAGGTGTGCACGTTTACGATTACGTTAACAAAATGACACTATCCGCTAACGTTATTGGGTCTTATCGTTTTCTCCGTTTTTTCAAAAATACCGGCGAGTTTATCGGCTGAGCACAACTTTAGTGTTATTAGTGAGTTGCCCTGACAGTATGCTAACTTTCGGCAGCTATTTTCTGGGGGTCGCATGCATAGTTTGTCCACAATTCATTAAAAGGAAGTGACCTTCAAGACCGTCATACATTCCCGGGAGTGTGCTAAATGCCGAAAGTTGTTACAACAAAGCATACATCTACTGTTATGCATTTGTTGCCCTGTTCCTGTGCTACAAGTCGATATCAATTTTTTATAGGTGGCCTAAATATTGTGGCCGCAACGTCTGTCAATCTAAGGTGTGCACGTTTACGATTACGTTAACAAAATGACACTATCCGCTAACGTTATTGGGTCTTATCGTTTTCTCCGTTTTTTCAAAAATACCGGCGAGTTTATCGGCTGAGCACAACTTTAGTGTTATTAGTGAGTTGCCCTGACAGTATGCTAACTTTCGGCAGCTATTTTCTGGGGGTCGCATGCATAGTTTGTCCACAATTCATTAAAAGGAAGTGACCTTCAAGACCGTCATACATTCCCGGGAGTGTGCTAAATGCCGAAAGTTGTTACAACAAAGCATACATCTACTGTTATGCATTTGTTGCCCTGTTCCTGTGCTACAAGTCGATATCAATTTTTTATAGGTGGCCTAAATATTGTGGCCGCAACGTCTGTCAATCTAAGGTGTGCACGTTTACGATTACGTTAACAAAATGACACTATCCGCTAACGTTATTGGGTCTTATCGTTTTCTCCGTTTTTTCAAAAATACCGGCGAGTTTATCGGCTGAGCACAACTTTAGTGTTATTAGTGAGTTGCCCTGACAGTATGCTAACTTTCGGCAGCTATTTTCTGGGGGTCGCATGCATAGTTTGTCCACAATTCATTAAAAGGAAGTGACCTTCAAGACCGTCATACATTCCCGGGAGTGTGCTAAATGCCGAAAGTTGTTACAACAAAGCATACATCTACTGTTATGCATTTGTTGCCCTGTTCCTGTGCTACAAGTCGATATCAATTTTTTATAGGTGGCCTAAATATTGTGGCCGCAACGTCTGTCAATCTAAGGTGTGCACGTTTACGATTACGTTAACAAAATGACACTATCCGCTAACGTTATTGGGTCTTATCGTTTTCTCCGTTTTTTCAAAAATACCGGCGAGTTTATCGGCTGAGCACAACTTTAGTGTTATTAGTGAGTTGCCCTGACAGTATGCTAACTTTCGGCAGCTATTTTCTGGGGGTCGCATGCATAGTTTGTCCACAATTCATTAAAAGGAAGTGACCTTCAAGACCGTCATACATTCCCGGGAGTGTGCTAAATGCCGAAAGTTGTTACAACAAAGCATACATCTACTGTTATGCATTTGTTGCCCTGTTCCTGTGCTACAAGTCGATATCAATTTTTTATAGGTGGCCTAAATATTGTGGCCGCAACGTCTGTCAATCTAAGGTGTGCACGTTTACGATTACGTTAACAAAATGACACTATCCGCTAACGTTATTGGGTCTTATCGTTTTCTCCGTTTTTTCAAAAATACCGGCGAGTTTATCGGCTGAGCACAACTTTAGTGTTATTAGTGAGTTGCCCTGACAGTATGCTAACTTTCGGCAGCTATTTTCTGGGGGTCGCATGCATAGTTTGTCCACAATTCATTAAAAGGAAGTGACCTTCAAGACCGTCATACATTCCCGGGAGTGTGCTAAATGCCGAAAGTTGTTACAACAAAGCATACATCTACTGTTATGCATTTGTTGCCCTGTTCCTGTGCTACAAGTCGATATCAATTTTTTATAGGTGGCCTAAATATTGTGGCCGCAACGTCTGTCAATCTAAGGTGTGCACGTTTACGATTACGTTAACAAAATGACACTATCCGCTAACGTTATTGGGTCTTATCGTTTTCTCCGTTTTTTCAAAAATACCGGCGAGTTTATCGGCTGAGCACAACTTTAGTGTTATTAGTGAGTTGCCCTGACAGTATGCTAACTTTCGGCAGCTATTTTCTGGGGGTCGCATGCATAGTTTGTCCACAATTCATTAAAAGGAAGTGACCTTCAAGACCGTCATACATTCCCGGGAGTGTGCTAAATGCCGAAAGTTGTTACAACAAAGCATACATCTACTGTTATGCATTTGTTGCCCTGTTCCTGTGCTACAAGTCGATATCAATTTTTTATAGGTGGCCTAAATATTGTGGCCGCAACGTCTGTCAATCTAAGGTGTGCACGTTTACGATTACGTTAACAAAATGACACTATCCGCTAACGTTATTGGGTCTTATCGTTTTCTCCGTTTTTTCAAAAATACCGGCGAGTTTATCGGCTGAGCACAACTTTAGTGTTATTAGTGAGTTGCCCTGACAGTATGCTAACTTTCGGCAGCTATTTTCTGGGGGTCGCATGCATAGTTTGTCCACAATTCATTAAAAGGAAGTGACCTTCAAGACCGTCATACATTCCCGGGAGTGTGCTAAATGCCGAAAGTTGTTACAACAAAGCATACATCTACTGTTATGCATTTGTTGCCCTGTTCCTGTGCTACAAGTCGATATCAATTTTTTATAGGTGGCCTAAATATTGTGGCCGCAACGTCTGTCAATCTAAGGTGTGCACGTTTACGATTACGTTAACAAAATGACACTATCCGCTAACGTTATTGGGTCTTATCGTTTTCTCCGTTTTTTCAAAAATACCGGCGAGTTTATCGGCTGAGCACAACTTTAGTGTTATTAGTGAGTTGCCCTGACAGTATGCTAACTTTCGGCAGCTATTTTCTGGGGGTCGCATGCATAGTTTGTCCACAATTCATTAAAAGGAAGTGACCTTCAAGACCGTCATACATTCCCGGGAGTGTGCTAAATGCCGAAAGTTGTTACAACAAAGCATACATCTACTGTTATGCATTTGTTGCCCTGTTCCTGTGCTACAAGTCGATATCAATTTTTTATAGGTGGCCTAAATATTGTGGCCGCAACGTCTGTCAATCTAAGGTGTGCACGTTTACGATTACGTTAACAAAATGACACTATCCGCTAACGTTATTGGGTCTTATCGTTTTCTCCGTTTTTTCAAAAATACCGGCGAGTTTATCGGCTGAGCACAACTTTAGTGTTATTAGTGAGTTGCCCTGACAGTATGCTAACTTTCGGCAGCTATTTTCTGGGGGTCGCATGCATAGTTTGTCCACAATTCATTAAAAGGAAGTGACCTTCAAGACCGTCATACATTCCCGGGAGTGTGCTAAATGCCGAAAGTTGTTACAACAAAGCATACATCTACTGTTATGCATTTGTTGCCCTGTTCCTGTGCTACAAGTCGATATCAATTTTTTATAGGTGGCCTAAATATTGTGGCCGCAACGTCTGTCAATCTAAGGTGTGCACGTTTACGATTACGTTAACAAAATGACACTATCCGCTAACGTTATTGGGTCTTATCGTTTTCTCCGTTTTTTCAAAAATACCGGCGAGTTTATCGGCTGAGCACAACTTTAGTGTTATTAGTGAGTTGCCCTGACAGTATGCTAACTTTCGGCAGCTATTTTCTGGGGGTCGCATGCATAGTTTGTCCACAATTCATTAAAAGGAAGTGACCTTCAAGACCGTCATACATTCCCGGGAGTGTGCTAAATGCCGAAAGTTGTTACAACAAAGCATACATCTACTGTTATGCATTTGTTGCCCTGTTCCTGTGCTACAAGTCGATATCAATTTTTTATAGGTGGCCTAAATATTGTGGCCGCAACGTCTGTCAATCTAAGGTGTGCACGTTTACGATTACGTTAACAAAATGACACTATCCGCTAACGTTATTGGGTCTTATCGTTTTCTCCGTTTTTTCAAAAATACCGGCGAGTTTATCGGCTGAGCACAACTTTAGTGTTATTAGTGAGTTGCCCTGACAGTATGCTAACTTTCGGCAGCTATTTTCTGGGGGTCGCATGCATAGTTTGTCCACAATTCATTAAAAGGAAGTGACCTTCAAGACCGTCATACATTCCCGGGAGTGTGCTAAATGCCGAAAGTTGTTACAACAAAGCATACATCTACTGTTATGCATTTGTTGCCCTGTTCCTGTGCTACAAGTCGATATCAATTTTTTATAGGTGGCCTAAATATTGTGGCCGCAACGTCTGTCAATCTAAGGTGTGCACGTTTACGATTACGTTAACAAAATGACACTATCCGCTAACGTTATTGGGTCTTATCGTTTTCTCCGTTTTTTCAAAAATACCGGCGAGTTTATCGGCTGAGCACAACTTTAGTGTTATTAGTGAGTTGCCCTGACAGTATGCTAACTTTCGGCAGCTATTTTCTGGGGGTCGCATGCATAGTTTGTCCACAATTCATTAAAAGGAAGTGACCTTCAAGACCGTCATACATTCCCGGGAGTGTGCTAAATGCCGAAAGTTGTTACAACAAAGCATACATCTACTGTTATGCATTTGTTGCCCTGTTCCTGTGCTACAAGTCGATATCAATTTTTTATAGGTGGCCTAAATATTGTGGCCGCAACGTCTGTCAATCTAAGGTGTGCACGTTTACGATTACGTTAACAAAATGACACTATCCGCTAACGTTATTGGGTCTTATCGTTTTCTCCGTTTTTTCAAAAATACCGGCGAGTTTATCGGCTGAGCACAACTTTAGTGTTATTAGTGAGTTGCCCTGACAGTATGCTAACTTTCGGCAGCTATTTTCTGGGGGTCGCATGCATAGTTTGTCCACAATTCATTAAAAGGAAGTGACCTTCAAGACCGTCATACATTCCCGGGAGTGTGCTAAATGCCGAAAGTTGTTACAACAAAGCATACATCTACTGTTATGCATTTGTTGCCCTGTTCCTGTGCTACAAGTCGATATCAATTTTTTATAGGTGGCCTAAATATTGTGGCCGCAACGTCTGTCAATCTAAGGTGTGCACGTTTACGATTACGTTAACAAAATGACACTATCCGCTAACGTTATTGGGTCTTATCGTTTTCTCCGTTTTTTCAAAAATACCGGCGAGTTTATCGGCTGAGCACAACTTTAGTGTTATTAGTGAGTTGCCCTGACAGTATGCTAACTTTCGGCAGCTATTTTCTGGGGGTCGCATGCATAGTTTGTCCACAATTCATTAAAAGGAAGTGACCTTCAAGACCGTCATACATTCCCGGGAGTGTGCTAAATGCCGAAAGTTGTTACAACAAAGCATACATCTACTGTTATGCATTTGTTGCCCTGTTCCTGTGCTACAAGTCGATATCAATTTTTTATAGGTGGCCTAAATATTGTGGCCGCAACGTCTGTCAATCTAAGGTGTGCACGTTTACGATTACGTTAACAAAATGACACTATCCGCTAACGTTATTGGGTCTTATCGTTTTCTCCGTTTTTTCAAAAATACCGGCGAGTTTATCGGCTGAGCACAACTTTAGTGTTATTAGTGAGTTGCCCTGACAGTATGCTAACTTTCGGCAGCTATTTTCTGGGGGTCGCATGCATAGTTTGTCCACAATTCATTAAAAGGAAGTGACCTTCAAGACCGTCATACATTCCCGGGAGTGTGCTAAATGCCGAAAGTTGTTACAACAAAGCATACATCTACTGTTATGCATTTGTTGCCCTGTTCCTGTGCTACAAGTCGATATCAATTTTTTATAGGTGGCCTAAATATTGTGGCCGCAACGTCTGTCAATCTAAGGTGTGCACGTTTACGATTACGTTAACAAAATGACACTATCCGCTAACGTTATTGGGTCTTATCGTTTTCTCCGTTTTTTCAAAAATACCGGCGAGTTTATCGGCTGAGCACAACTTTAGTGTTATTAGTGAGTTGCCCTGACAGTATGCTAACTTTCGGCAGCTATTTTCTGGGGGTCGCATGCATAGTTTGTCCACAATTCATTAAAAGGAAGTGACCTTCAAGACCGTCATACATTCCCGGGAGTGTGCTAAATGCCGAAAGTTGTTACAACAAAGCATACATCTACTGTTATGCATTTGTTGCCCTGTTCCTGTGCTACAAGTCGATATCAATTTTTTATAGGTGGCCTAAATATTGTGGCCGCAACGTCTGTCAATCTAAGGTGTGCACGTTTACGATTACGTTAACAAAATGACACTATCCGCTAACGTTATTGGGTCTTATCGTTTTCTCCGTTTTTTCAAAAATACCGGCGAGTTTATCGGCTGAGCACAACTTTAGTGTTATTAGTGAGTTGCCCTGACAGTATGCTAACTTTCGGCAGCTATTTTCTGGGGGTCGCATGCATAGTTTGTCCACAATTCATTAAAAGGAAGTGACCTTCAAGACCGTCATACATTCCCGGGAGTGTGCTAAATGCCGAAAGTTGTTACAACAAAGCATACATCTACTGTTATGCATTTGTTGCCCTGTTCCTGTGCTACAAGTCGATATCAATTTTTTATAGGTGGCCTAAATATTGTGGCCGCAACGTCTGTCAATCTAAGGTGTGCACGTTTACGATTACGTTAACAAAATGACACTATCCGCTAACGTTATTGGGTCTTATCGTTTTCTCCGTTTTTTCAAAAATACCGGCGAGTTTATCGGCTGAGCACAACTTTAGTGTTATTAGTGAGTTGCCCTGACAGTATGCTAACTTTCGGCAGCTATTTTCTGGGGGTCGCATGCATAGTTTGTCCACAATTCATTAAAAGGAAGTGACCTTCAAGACCGTCATACATTCCCGGGAGTGTGCTAAATGCCGAAAGTTGTTACAACAAAGCATACATCTACTGTTATGCATTTGTTGCCCTGTTCCTGTGCTACAAGTCGATATCAATTTTTTATAGGTGGCCTAAATATTGTGGCCGCAACGTCTGTCAATCTAAGGTGTGCACGTTTACGATTACGTTAACAAAATGACACTATCCGCTAACGTTATTGGGTCTTATCGTTTTCTCCGTTTTTTCAAAAATACCGGCGAGTTTATCGGCTGAGCACAACTTTAGTGTTATTAGTGAGTTGCCCTGACAGTATGCTAACTTTCGGCAGCTATTTTCTGGGGGTCGCATGCATAGTTTGTCCACAATTCATTAAAAGGAAGTGACCTTCAAGACCGTCATACATTCCCGGGAGTGTGCTAAATGCCGAAAGTTGTTACAACAAAGCATACATCTACTGTTATGCATTTGTTGCCCTGTTCCTGTGCTACAAGTCGATATCAATTTTTTATAGGTGGCCTAAATATTGTGGCCGCAACGTCTGTCAATCTAAGGTGTGCACGTTTACGATTACGTTAACAAAATGACACTATCCGCTAACGTTATTGGGTCTTATCGTTTTCTCCGTTTTTTCAAAAATACCGGCGAGTTTATCGGCTGAGCACAACTTTAGTGTTATTAGTGAGTTGCCCTGACAGTATGCTAACTTTCGGCAGCTATTTTCTGGGGGTCGCATGCATAGTTTGTCCACAATTCATTAAAAGGAAGTGACCTTCAAGACCGTCATACATTCCCGGGAGTGTGCTAAATGCCGAAAGTTGTTACAACAAAGCATACATCTACTGTTATGCATTTGTTGCCCTGTTCCTGTGCTACAAGTCGATATCAATTTTTTATAGGTGGCCTAAATATTGTGGCCGCAACGTCTGTCAATCTAAGGTGTGCACGTTTACGATTACGTTAACAAAATGACACTATCCGCTAACGTTATTGGGTCTTATCGTTTTCTCCGTTTTTTCAAAAATACCGGCGAGTTTATCGGCTGAGCACAACTTTAGTGTTATTAGTGAGTTGCCCTGACAGTATGCTAACTTTCGGCAGCTATTTTCTGGGGGTCGCATGCATAGTTTGTCCACAATTCATTAAAAGGAAGTGACCTTCAAGACCGTCATACATTCCCGGGAGTGTGCTAAATGCCGAAAGTTGTTACAACAAAGCATACATCTACTGTTATGCATTTGTTGCCCTGTTCCTGTGCTACAAGTCGATATCAATTTTTTATAGGTGGCCTAAATATTGTGGCCGCAACGTCTGTCAATCTAAGGTGTGCACGTTTACGATTACGTTAACAAAATGACACTATCCGCTAACGTTATTGGGTCTTATCGTTTTCTCCGTTTTTTCAAAAATACCGGCGAGTTTATCGGCTGAGCACAACTTTAGTGTTATTAGTGAGTTGCCCTGACAGTATGCTAACTTTCGGCAGCTATTTTCTGGGGGTCGCATGCATAGTTTGTCCACAATTCATTAAAAGGAAGTGACCTTCAAGACCGTCATACATTCCCGGGAGTGTGCTAAATGCCGAAAGTTGTTACAACAAAGCATACATCTACTGTTATGCATTTGTTGCCCTGTTCCTGTGCTACAAGTCGATATCAATTTTTTATAGGTGGCCTAAATATTGTGGCCGCAACGTCTGTCAATCTAAGGTGTGCACGTTTACGATTACGTTAACAAAATGACACTATCCGCTAACGTTATTGGGTCTTATCGTTTTCTCCGTTTTTTCAAAAATACCGGCGAGTTTATCGGCTGAGCACAACTTTAGTGTTATTAGTGAGTTGCCCTGACAGTATGCTAACTTTCGGCAGCTATTTTCTGGGGGTCGCATGCATAGTTTGTCCACAATTCATTAAAAGGAAGTGACCTTCAAGACCGTCATACATTCCCGGGAGTGTGCTAAATGCCGAAAGTTGTTACAACAAAGCATACATCTACTGTTATGCATTTGTTGCCCTGTTCCTGTGCTACAAGTCGATATCAATTTTTTATAGGTGGCCTAAATATTGTGGCCGCAACGTCTGTCAATCTAAGGTGTGCACGTTTACGATTACGTTAACAAAATGACACTATCCGCTAACGTTATTGGGTCTTATCGTTTTCTCCGTTTTTTCAAAAATACCGGCGAGTTTATCGGCTGAGCACAACTTTAGTGTTATTAGTGAGTTGCCCTGACAGTATGCTAACTTTCGGCAGCTATTTTCTGGGGGTCGCATGCATAGTTTGTCCACAATTCATTAAAAGGAAGTGACCTTCAAGACCGTCATACATTCCCGGGAGTGTGCTAAATGCCGAAAGTTGTTACAACAAAGCATACATCTACTGTTATGCATTTGTTGCCCTGTTCCTGTGCTACAAGTCGATATCAATTTTTTATAGGTGGCCTAAATATTGTGGCCGCAACGTCTGTCAATCTAAGGTGTGCACGTTTACGATTACGTTAACAAAATGACACTATCCGCTAACGTTATTGGGTCTTATCGTTTTCTCCGTTTTTTCAAAAATACCGGCGAGTTTATCGGCTGAGCACAACTTTAGTGTTATTAGTGAGTTGCCCTGACAGTATGCTAACTTTCGGCAGCTATTTTCTGGGGGTCGCATGCATAGTTTGTCCACAATTCATTAAAAGGAAGTGACCTTCAAGACCGTCATACATTCCCGGGAGTGTGCTAAATGCCGAAAGTTGTTACAACAAAGCATACATCTACTGTTATGCATTTGTTGCCCTGTTCCTGTGCTACAAGTCGATATCAATTTTTTATAGGTGGCCTAAATATTGTGGCCGCAACGTCTGTCAATCTAAGGTGTGCACGTTTACGATTACGTTAACAAAATGACACTATCCGCTAACGTTATTGGGTCTTATCGTTTTCTCCGTTTTTTCAAAAATACCGGCGAGTTTATCGGCTGAGCACAACTTTAGTGTTATTAGTGAGTTGCCCTGACAGTATGCTAACTTTCGGCAGCTATTTTCTGGGGGTCGCATGCATAGTTTGTCCACAATTCATTAAAAGGAAGTGACCTTCAAGACCGTCATACATTCCCGGGAGTGTGCTAAATGCCGAAAGTTGTTACAACAAAGCATACATCTACTGTTATGCATTTGTTGCCCTGTTCCTGTGCTACAAGTCGATATCAATTTTTTATAGGTGGCCTAAATATTGTGGCCGCAACGTCTGTCAATCTAAGGTGTGCACGTTTACGATTACGTTAACAAAATGACACTATCCGCTAACGTTATTGGGTCTTATCGTTTTCTCCGTTTTTTCAAAAATACCGGCGAGTTTATCGGCTGAGCACAACTTTAGTGTTATTAGTGAGTTGCCCTGACAGTATGCTAACTTTCGGCAGCTATTTTCTGGGGGTCGCATGCATAGTTTGTCCACAATTCATTAAAAGGAAGTGACCTTCAAGACCGTCATACATTCCCGGGAGTGTGCTAAATGCCGAAAGTTGTTACAACAAAGCATACATCTACTGTTATGCATTTGTTGCCCTGTTCCTGTGCTACAAGTCGATATCAATTTTTTATAGGTGGCCTAAATATTGTGGCCGCAACGTCTGTCAATCTAAGGTGTGCACGTTTACGATTACGTTAACAAAATGACACTATCCGCTAACGTTATTGGGTCTTATCGTTTTCTCCGTTTTTTCAAAAATACCGGCGAGTTTATCGGCTGAGCACAACTTTAGTGTTATTAGTGAGTTGCCCTGACAGTATGCTAACTTTCGGCAGCTATTTTCTGGGGGTCGCATGCATAGTTTGTCCACAATTCATTAAAAGGAAGTGACCTTCAAGACCGTCATACATTCCCGGGAGTGTGCTAAATGCCGAAAGTTGTTACAACAAAGCATACATCTACTGTTATGCATTTGTTGCCCTGTTCCTGTGCTACAAGTCGATATCAATTTTTTATAGGTGGCCTAAATATTGTGGCCGCAACGTCTGTCAATCTAAGGTGTGCACGTTTACGATTACGTTAACAAAATGACACTATCCGCTAACGTTATTGGGTCTTATCGTTTTCTCCGTTTTTTCAAAAATACCGGCGAGTTTATCGGCTGAGCACAACTTTAGTGTTATTAGTGAGTTGCCCTGACAGTATGCTAACTTTCGGCAGCTATTTTCTGGGGGTCGCATGCATAGTTTGTCCACAATTCATTGAAAGGAAGTGACCTTCAAGACCGTCATACATTCCCGGGAGTGTGCTAAATGCCGAAAGTTGTTACAACAAAGCATACATCTACTGTTATGCATTTGTTGCCCTGTTCCTGTGCTACAAGTCGATATCAATTTTTTATAGGTGGCCTAAATATTGTGGCCGCAACGTCTGTCAATCTAAGGTGTGCACGTTTACGATTACGTTAACAAAATGACACTATCCGCTAACGTTATTGGGTCTTATCGTTTTCTCCGTTTTTTCAAAAATACCGGCGAGTTTATCGGCTGAGCACAACTTTAGTGTTATTAGTGAGTTGCCCTGACAGTATGCTAACTTTCGGCAGCTATTTTCTGGGGGTCGCATGCATAGTTTGTCCACAATTCATTGAAAGGAAGTGACCTTCAAGACCGTCATACATTCCCGGGAGTGTGCTAAATGCCGAAAGTTGTTACAACAAAGCATACATCTACTGTTATGCATTTGTTGCCCTGTTCCTGTGCTACAAGTCGATATCAATTTTTTATAGGTGGCCTAAATATTGTGGCCGCAACGTCTGTCAATCTAAGGTGTGCACGTTTACGATTACGTTAACAAAATGACACTATCCGCTAACGTTATTGGGTCTTATCGTTTTCTCCGTTTTTTCAAAAATACCGGCGAGTTTATCGGCTGAGCACAACTTTAGTGTTATTAGTGAGTTGCCCTGACAGTATGCTAACTTTCGGCAGCTATTTTCTGGGGGTCGCATGCATAGTTTGTCCACAATTCATTGAAAGGAAGTGACCTTCAAGACCGTCATACATTCCCGGGAGTGTGCTAAATGCCGAAAGTTGTTACAACAAAGCATACATCTACTGTTATGCATTTGTTGCCCTGTTCCTGTGCTACAAGTCGATATCAATTTTTTATAGGTGGCCTAAATATTGTGGCCGCAACGTCTGTCAATCTAAGGTGTGCACGTTTACGATTACGTTAACAAAATGACACTATCCGCTAACGTTATTGGGTCTTATCGTTTTCTCCGTTTTTTCAAAAATACCGGCGAGTTTATCGGCTGAGCACAACTTTAGTGTTATTAGTGAGTTGCCCTGACAGTATGCTAACTTTCGGCAGCTATTTTCTGGGGGTCGCATGCATAGTTTGTCCACAATTCATTAAAAGGAAGTGACCTTCAAGACCGTCATACATTCCCGGGAGTGTGCTAAATGCCGAAAGTTGTTACAACAAAGCATACATCTACTGTTATGCATTTGTTGCCCTGTTCCTGTGCTACAAGTCGATATCAATTTTTTATAGGTGGCCTAAATATTGTGGCCGCAACGTCTGTCAATCTAAGGTGTGCACGTTTACGATTACGTTAACAAAATGACACTATCCGCTAACGTTATTGGGTCTTATCGTTTTCTCCGTTTTTTCAAAAATACCGGCGAGTTTATCGGCTGAGCACAACTTTAGTGTTATTAGTGAGTTGCCCTGACAGTATGCTAACTTTCGGCAGCTATTTTCTGGGGGTCGCATGCATAGTTTGTCCACAATTCATTAAAAGGAAGTGACCTTCAAGACCGTCATACATTCCCGGGAGTGTGCTAAATGCCGAAAGTTGTTACAACAAAGCATACATCTACTGTTATGCATTTGTTGCCCTGTTCCTGTGCTACAAGTCGATATCAATTTTTTATAGGTGGCCTAAATATTGTGGCCGCAACGTCTGTCAATCTAAGGTGTGCACGTTTACGATTACGTTAACAAAATGACACTATCCGCTAACGTTATTGGGTCTTATCGTTTTCTCCGTTTTTTCAAAAATACCGGCGAGTTTATCGGCTGAGCACAACTTTAGTGTTATTAGTGAGTTGCCCTGACAGTATGCTAACTTTCGGCAGCTATTTTCTGGGGGTCGCATGCATAGTTTGTCCACAATTCATTAAAAGGAAGTGACCTTCAAGACCGTCATACATTCCCGGGAGTGTGCTAAATGCCGAAAGTTGTTACAACAAAGCATACATCTACTGTTATGCATTTGTTGCCCTGTTCCTGTGCTACAAGTCGATATCAATTTTTTATAGGTGGCCTAAATATTGTGGCCGCAACGTCTGTCAATCTAAGGTGTGCACGTTTACGATTACGTTAACAAAATGACACTATCCGCTAACGTTATTGGGTCTTATCGTTTTCTCCGTTTTTTCAAAAATACCGGCGAGTTTATCGGCTGAGCACAACTTTAGTGTTATTAGTGAGTTGCCCTGACAGTATGCTAACTTTCGGCAGCTATTTTCTGGGGGTCGCATGCATAGTTTGTCCACAATTCATTAAAAGGAAGTGACCTTCAAGACCGTCATACATTCCCGGGAGTGTGCTAAATGCCGAAAGTTGTTACAACAAAGCATACATCTACTGTTATGCATTTGTTGCCCTGTTCCTGTGCTACAAGTCGATATCAATTTTTTATAGGTGGCCTAAATATTGTGGCCGCAACGTCTGTCAATCTAAGGTGTGCACGTTTACGATTACGTTAACAAAATGACACTATCCGCTAACGTTATTGGGTCTTATCGTTTTCTCCGTTTTTTCAAAAATACCGGCGAGTTTATCGGCTGAGCACAACTTTAGTGTTATTAGTGAGTTGCCCTGACAGTATGCTAACTTTCGGCAGCTATTTTCTGGGGGTCGCATGCATAGTTTGTCCACAATTCATTAAAAGGAAGTGACCTTCAAGACCGTCATACATTCCCGGGAGTGTGCTAAATGCCGAAAGTTGTTACAACAAAGCATACATCTACTGTTATGCATTTGTTGCCCTGTTCCTGTGCTACAAGTCGATATCAATTTTTTATAGGTGGCCTAAATATTGTGGCCGCAACGTCTGTCAATCTAAGGTGTGCACGTTTACGATTACGTTAACAAAATGACACTATCCGCTAACGTTATTGGGTCTTATCGTTTTCTCCGTTTTTTCAAAAATACCGGCGAGTTTATCGGCTGAGCACAACTTTAGTGTTATTAGTGAGTTGCCCTGACAGTATGCTAACTTTCGGCAGCTATTTTCTGGGGGTCGCATGCATAGTTTGTCCACAATTCATTAAAAGGAAGTGACCTTCAAGACCGTCATACATTCCCGGGAGTGTGCTAAATGCCGAAAGTTGTTACAACAAAGCATACATCTACTGTTATGCATTTGTTGCCCTGTTCCTGTGCTACAAGTCGATATCAATTTTTTATAGGTGGCCTAAATATTGTGGCCGCAACGTCTGTCAATCTAAGGTGTGCACGTTTACGATTACGTTAACAAAATGACACTATCCGCTAACGTTATTGGGTCTTATCGTTTTCTCCGTTTTTTCAAAAATACCGGCGAGTTTATCGGCTGAGCACAACTTTAGTGTTATTAGTGAGTTGCCCTGACAGTATGCTAACTTTCGGCAGCTATTTTCTGGGGGTCGCATGCATAGTTTGTCCACAATTCATTAAAAGGAAGTGACCTTCAAGACCGTCATACATTCCCGGGAGTGTGCTAAATGCCGAAAGTTGTTACAACAAAGCATACATCTACTGTTATGCATTTGTTGCCCTGTTCCTGTGCTACAAGTCGATATCAATTTTTTATAGGTGGCCTAAATATTGTGGCCGCAACGTCTGTCAATCTAAGGTGTGCACGTTTACGATTACGTTAACAAAATGACACTATCCGCTAACGTTATTGGGTCTTATCGTTTTCTCCGTTTTTTCAAAAATACCGGCGAGTTTATCGGCTGAGCACAACTTTAGTGTTATTAGTGAGTTGCCCTGACAGTATGCTAACTTTCGGCAGCTATTTTCTGGGGGTCGCATGCATAGTTTGTCCACAATTCATTAAAAGGAAGTGACCTTCAAGACCGTCATACATTCCCGGGAGTGTGCTAAATGCCGAAAGTTGTTACAACAAAGCATACATCTACTGTTATGCATTTGTTGCCCTGTTCCTGTGCTACAAGTCGATATCAATTTTTTATAGGTGGCCTAAATATTGTGGCCGCAACGTCTGTCAATCTAAGGTGTGCACGTTTACGATTACGTTAACAAAATGACACTATCCGCTAACGTTATTGGGTCTTATCGTTTTCTCCGTTTTTTCAAAAATACCGGCGAGTTTATCGGCTGAGCACAACTTTAGTGTTATTAGTGAGTTGCCCTGACAGTATGCTAACTTTCGGCAGCTATTTTCTGGGGGTCGCATGCATAGTTTGTCCACAATTCATTAAAAGGAAGTGACCTTCAAGACCGTCATACATTCCCGGGAGTGTGCTAAATGCCGAAAGTTGTTACAACAAAGCATACATCTACTGTTATGCATTTGTTGCCCTGTTCCTGTGCTACAAGTCGATATCAATTTTTTATAGGTGGCCTAAATATTGTGGCCGCAACGTCTGTCAATCTAAGGTGTGCACGTTTACGATTACGTTAACAAAATGACACTATCCGCTAACGTTATTGGGTCTTATCGTTTTCTCCGTTTTTTCAAAAATACCGGCGAGTTTATCGGCTGAGCACAACTTTAGTGTTATTAGTGAGTTGCCCTGACAGTATGCTAACTTTCGGCAGCTATTTTCTGGGGGTCGCATGCATAGTTTGTCCACAATTCATTAAAAGGAAGTGACCTTCAAGACCGTCATACATTCCCGGGAGTGTGCTAAATGCCGAAAGTTGTTACAACAAAGCATACATCTACTGTTATGCATTTGTTGCCCTGTTCCTGTGCTACAAGTCGATATCAATTTTTTATAGGTGGCCTAAATATTGTGGCCGCAACGTCTGTCAATCTAAGGTGTGCACGTTTACGATTACGTTAACAAAATGACACTATCCGCTAACGTTATTGGGTCTTATCGTTTTCTCCGTTTTTTCAAAAATACCGGCGAGTTTATCGGCTGAGCACAACTTTAGTGTTATTAGTGAGTTGCCCTGACAGTATGCTAACTTTCGGCAGCTATTTTCTGGGGGTCGCATGCATAGTTTGTCCACAATTCATTAAAAGGAAGTGACCTTCAAGACCGTCATACATTCCCGGGAGTGTGCTAAATGCCGAAAGTTGTTACAACAAAGCATACATCTACTGTTATGCATTTGTTGCCCTGTTCCTGTGCTACAAGTCGATATCAATTTTTTATAGGTGGCCTAAATATTGTGGCCGCAACGTCTGTCAATCTAAGGTGTGCACGTTTACGATTACGTTAACAAAATGACACTATCCGCTAACGTTATTGGGTCTTATCGTTTTCTCCGTTTTTTCAAAAATACCGGCGAGTTTATCGGCTGAGCACAACTTTAGTGTTATTAGTGAGTTGCCCTGACAGTATGCTAACTTTCGGCAGC
The DNA here is from genome assembly GCF_963676685.1 of Mytilus edulis. Lineage (NCBI taxonomy): Eukaryota > Metazoa > Mollusca > Bivalvia > Mytilida > Mytilidae > Mytilus > Mytilus edulis. Next base: position 17,712 of record NW_027268958.1, read on the forward strand.
TATTTTCTGGGGGTCGCATGCATAGTTTGTCCACAATTCATTAAAAGGAAGTGACCTTCAAGACCGTCATACATTCCCGGGAGTGTGCTAAATGCCGAAAGTTGTTACAACAAAGCATACATCTACTGTTATGCATTTGTTGCCCTGTTCCTGTGCTACAAGTCGATATCAATTTTTTATAGGTGGCCTAAATATTGTGGCCGCAACGTCTGTCAATCTAAGGTGTGCACGTTTACGATTACGTTAACAAAATGACACTATCCGCTAACGTTATTGGGTCTTATCGTTTTCTCCGTTTTTTCAAAAATACCGGCGAGTTTATCGGCTGAGCACAACTTTAGTGTTATTAGTGAGTTGCCCTGACAGTATGCTAACTTTCGGCAGCTATTTTCTGGGGGTCGCATGCATAGTTTGTCCACAATTCATTAAAAGGAAGTGACCTTCAAGACCGTCATACATTCCCGGGAGTGTGCTAAATGCCGAAAGTTGTTACAACAAAGCATACATCTACTGTTATGCATTTGTTGCCCTGTTCCTGTGCTACAAGTCGATATCAATTTTTTATAGGTGGCCTAAATATTGTGGCCGCAACGTCTGTCAATCTAAGGTGTGCACGTTTACGATTACGTTAACAAAATGACACTATCCGCTAACGTTATTGGGTCTTATCGTTTTCTCCGTTTTTTCAAAAATACCGGCGAGTTTATCGGCTGAGCACAACTTTAGTGTTATTAGTGAGTTGCCCTGACAGTATGCTAACTTTCGGCAGCTATTTTCTGGGGGTCGCATGCATAGTTTGTCCACAATTCATTAAAAGGAAGTGACCTTCAAGACCGTCATACATTCCCGGGAGTGTGCTAAATGCCGAAAGTTGTTACAACAAAGCATACATCTACTGTTATGCATTTGTTGCCCTGTTCCTGTGCTACAAGTCGATATCAATTTTTTATAGGTGGCCTAAATATTGTGGCCGCAACGTCTGTCAATCTAAGGTGTGCACGTTTACGATTACGTTAACAAAATGACACTATCCGCTAACGTTATTGGGTCTTATCGTTTTCTCCGTTTTTTCAAAAATACCGGCGAGTTTATCGGCTGAGCACAACTTTAGTGTTATTAGTGAGTTGCCCTGACAGTATGCTAACTTTCGGCAGCTATTTTCTGGGGGTCGCATGCATAGTTTGTCCACAATTCATTAAAAGGAAGTGACCTTCAAGACCGTCATACATTCCCGGGAGTGTGCTAAATGCCGAAAGTTGTTACAACAAAGCATACATCTACTGTTATGCATTTGTTGCCCTGTTCCTGTGCTACAAGTCGATATCAATTTTTTATAGGTGGCCTAAATATTGTGGCCGCAACGTCTGTCAATCTAAGGTGTGCACGTTTACGATTACGTTAACAAAATGACACTATCCGCTAACGTTATTGGGTCTTATCGTTTTCTCCGTTTTTTCAAAAATACCGGCGAGTTTATCGGCTGAGCACAACTTTAGTGTTATTAGTGAGTTGCCCTGACAGTATGCTAACTTTCGGCAGCTATTTTCTGGGGGTCGCATGCATAGTTTGTCCACAATTCATTAAAAGGAAGTGACCTTCAAGACCGTCATACATTCCCGGGAGTGTGCTAAATGCCGAAAGTTGTTACAACAAAGCATACATCTACTGTTATGCATTTGTTGCCCTGTTCCTGTGCTACAAGTCGATATCAATTTTTTATAGGTGGCCTAAATATTGTGGCCGCAACGTCTGTCAATCTAAGGTGTGCACGTTTACGATTACGTTAACAAAATGACACTATCCGCTAACGTTATTGGGTCTTATCGTTTTCTCCGTTTTTTCAAAAATACCGGCGAGTTTATCGGCTGAGCACAACTTTAGTGTTATTAGTGAGTTGCCCTGACAGTATGCTAACTTTCGGCAGCTATTTTCTGGGGGTCGCATGCATAGTTTGTCCACAATTCATTAAAAGGAAGTGACCTTCAAGACCGTCATACATTCCCGGGAGTGTGCTAAATGCCGAAAGTTGTTACAACAAAGCATACATCTACTGTTATGCATTTGTTGCCCTGTTCCTGTGCTACAAGTCGATATCAATTTTTTATAGGTGGCCTAAATATTGTGGCCGCAACGTCTGTCAATCTAAGGTGTGCACGTTTACGATTACGTTAACAAAATGACACTATCCGCTAACGTTATTGGGTCTTATCGTTTTCTCCGTTTTTTCAAAAATACCGGCGAGTTTATCGGCTGAGCACAACTTTAGTGTTATTAGTGAGTTGCCCTGACAGTATGCTAACTTTCGGCAGCTATTTTCTGGGGGTCGCATGCATAGTTTGTCCACAATTCATTAAAAGGAAGTGACCTTCAAGACCGTCATACATTCCCGGGAGTGTGCTAAATGCCGAAAGTTGTTACAACAAAGCATACATCTACTGTTATGCATTTGTTGCCCTGTTCCTGTGCTACAAGTCGATATCAATTTTTTATAGGTGGCCTAAATATTGTGGCCGCAACGTCTGTCAATCTAAGGTGTGCACGTTTACGATTACGTTAACAAAATGGACACTATCCGCTAACGTTATTGGGTCTTATCGTTTTCTCCGTTTTTTCAAAAATACCGGCGAGTTTATCGGCTGAGCACAACTTTAGTGTTATTAGTGAGTTGCCCTGACAGTATGCTAACTTTCGGCAGCTATTTTCTGGGGGTCGCATGCATAGTTTGTCCACAATTCATTAAAAGGAAGTGACCTTCAAGACCGTCATACATTCCCGGGAGTGTGCTAAATGCCGAAAGTTGTTACAACAAAGCATACATCTACTGTTATGCATTTGTTGCCCTGTTCCTGTGCTACAAGTCGATATCAATTTTTTATAGGTGGCCTAAATATTGTGGCCGCAACGTCTGTCAATCTAAGGTGTGCACGTTTACGATTACGTTAACAAAATGACACTATCCGCTAACGTTATTGGGTCTTATCGTTTTCTCCGTTTTTTCAAAAATACCGGCGAGTTTATCGGCTGAGCACAACTTTAGTGTTATTAGTGAGTTGCCCTGACAGTATGCTAACTTTCGGCAGCTATTTTCTGGGGGTCGCATGCATAGTTTGTCCACAATTCATTAAAAGGAAGTGACCTTCAAGACCGTCATACATTCCCGGGAGTGTGCTAAATGCCGAAAGTTGTTACAACAAAGCATACATCTACTGTTATGCATTTGTTGCCCTGTTCCTGTGCTACAAGTCGATATCAATTTTTTATAGGTGGCCTAAATATTGTGGCCGCAACGTCTGTCAATCTAAGGTGTGCACGTTTACGATTACGTTAACAAAATGACACTATCCGCTAACGTTATTGGGTCTTATCGTTTTCTCCGTTTTTTCAAAAATACCGGCGAGTTTATCGGCTGAGCACAACTTTAGTGTTATTAGTGAGTTGCCCTGACAGTATGCTAACTTTCGGCAGCTATTTTCTGGGGGTCGCATGCATAGTTTGTCCACAATTCATTAAAAGGAAGTGACCTTCAAGACCGTCATACATTCCCGGGAGTGTGCTAAATGCCGAAAGTTGTTACAACAAAGCATACATCTACTGTTATGCATTTGTTGCCCTGTTCCTGTGCTACAAGTCGATATCAATTTTTTATAGGTGGCCTAAATATTGTGGCCGCAACGTCTGTCAATCTAAGGTGTGCACGTTTACGATTACGTTAACAAAATGACACTATCCGCTAACGTTATTGGGTCTTATCGTTTTCTCCGTTTTTTCAAAAATACCGGCGAGTTTATCGGCTGAGCACAACTTTAGTGTTATTAGTGAGTTGCCCTGACAGTATGCTAACTTTCGGCAGCTATTTTCTGGGGGTCGCATGCATAGTTTGTCCACAATTCATTAAAAGGAAGTGACCTTCAAGACCGTCATACATTCCCGGGAGTGTGCTAAATGCCGAAAGTTGTTACAACAAAGCATACATCTACTGTTATGCATTTGTTGCCCTGTTCCTGTGCTACAAGTCGATATCAATTTTTTATAGGTGGCCTAAATATTGTGGCCGCAACGTCTGTCAATCTAAGGTGTGCACGTTTACGATTACGTTAACAAAATGACACTATCCGCTAACGTTATTGGGTCTTATCGTTTTCTCCGTTTTTTCAAAAATACCGGCGAGTTTATCGGCTGAGCACAACTTTAGTGTTATTAGTGAGTTGCCCTGACAGTATGCTAACTTTCGGCAGCTATTTTCTGGGGGTCGCATGCATAGTTTGTCCACAATTCATTAAAAGGAAGTGACCTTCAAGACCGTCATACATTCCCGGGAGTGTGCTAAATGCCGAAAGTTGTTACAACAAAGCATACATCTACTGTTATGCATTTGTTGCCCTGTTCCTGTGCTACAAGTCGATATCAATTTTTTATAGGTGGCCTAAATATTGTGGCCGCAACGTCTGTCAATCTAAGGTGTGCACGTTTACGATTACGTTAACAAAATGACACTATCCGCTAACGTTATTGGGTCTTATCGTTTTCTCCGTTTTTTCAAAAATACCGGCGAGTTTATCGGCTGAGCACAACTTTAGTGTTATTAGTGAGTTGCCCTGACAGTATGCTAACTTTCGGCAGCTATTTTCTGGGGTCGCATGCATAGTTTGTCCACAATTCATTAAAAGGAAGTGACCTTCAAGACCGTCATACATTCCCGGGAGTGTGCTAAATGCCGAAAGTTGTTACAACAAAGCATACATCTACTGTTATGCATTTGTTGCCCTGTTCCTGTGCTACAAGTCGATATCAATTTTTTATAGGTGGCCTAAATATTGTGGCCGCAACGTCTGTCAATCTAAGGTGTGCACGTTTACGATTACGTTAACAAAATGACACTATCCGCTAACGTTATTGGGTCTTATCGTTTTCTCCGTTTTTTCAAAAATACCGGCGAGTTTATCGGCTGAGCACAACTTTAGTGTTATTAGTGAGTTGCCCTGACAGTATGCTAACTTTCGGCAGCTATTTTCTGGGGGTCGCATGCATAGTTTGTCCACAATTCATTAAAAGGAAGTGACCTTCAAGACCGTCATACATTCCCGGGAGTGTGCTAAATGCCGAAAGTTGTTACAACAAAGCATACATCTACTGTTATGCATTTGTTGCCCTGTTCCTGTGCTACAAGTCGATATCAATTTTTTATAGGTGGCCTAAATATTGTGGCCGCAACGTCTGTCAATCTAAGGTGTGCACGTTTACGATTACGTTAACAAAATGACACTATCCGCTAACGTTATTGGGTCCTTATCGTTTTCTCCGTTTTTTCAAAAATACCGGCGAGTTTATCGGCTGAGCACAACTTTAGTGTTATTAGTGAGTTGCCCTGACAGTATGCTAACTTTCGGCAGCTATTTTCTGGGGGTCGCATGCATAGTTTGTCCACAATTCATTAAAAGGAAGTGACCTTCAAGACCGTCATACATTCCCGGGAGTGTGCTAAATGCCGAAAGTTGTTACAACAAAGCATACATCTACTGTTATGCATTTGTTGCCCTGTTCCTGTGCTACAAGTCGATATCAATTTTTTATAGGTGGCCTAAATATTGTGGCCGCAACGTCTGTCAATCTAAGGTGTGCACGTTTACGATTACGTTAACAAAATGACACTATCCGCTAACGTTATTGGGTCTTATCGTTTTCTCCGTTTTTTCAAAAATACCGGCGAGTTTATCGGCTGAGCACAACTTTAGTGTTATTAGTGAGTTGCCCTGACAGTATGCTAACTTTCGGCAGCTATTTTCTGGGGGTCGCATGCATAGTTTGTCCACAATTCATTAAAAGGAAGTGACCTTCAAGACCGTCATACATTCCCGGGAGTGTGCTAAATGCCGAAAGTTGTTACAACAAAGCATACATCTACTGTTATGCATTTGTTGCCCTGTTCCTGTGCTACAAGTCGATATCAATTTTTTATAGGTGGCCTAAATATTGTGGCCGCAACGTCTGTCAATCTAAGGTGTGCACGTTTACGATTACGTTAACAAAATGACACTATCCGCTAACGTTATTGGGTCTTATCGTTTTCTCCGTTTTTTCAAAAATACCGGCGAGTTTATCGGCTGAGCACAACTTTAGTGTTATTAGTGAGTTGCCCTGACAGTATGCTAACTTTCGGCAGCTATTTTCTGGGGGTCGCATGCATAGTTTGTCCACAATTCATTAAAAGGAAGTGACCTTCAAGACCGTCATACATTCCCGGGAGTGTGCTAAATGCCGAAAGTTGTTACAACAAAGCATACATCTACTGTTATGCATTTGTTGCCCTGTTCCTGTGCTACAAGTCGATATCAATTTTTTATAGGTGGCCTAAATATTGTGGCCGCAACGTCTGTCAATCTAAGGTTGTGCACGTTTACGATTACGTTAACAAAATGACACTATCCGCTAACGTTATTGGGTCTTATCGTTTTCTCCGTTTTTTCAAAAATACCGGCGAGTTTATCGGCTGAGCACAACTTTAGTGTTATTAGTGAGTTGCCCTGACAGTATGCTAACTTTCGGCAGCTATTTTCTGGGGGTCGCATGCATAGTTTGTCCACAATTCATTAAAAGGAAGTGACCTTCAAGACCGTCATACATTCCCGGGAGTGTGCTAAATGCCGAAAGTTGTTACAACAAAGCATACATCTACTGTTATGCATTTGTTGCCCTGTTCCTGTGCTACAAGTCGATATCAATTTTTTATAGGTGGCCTAAATATTGTGGCCGCAACGTCTGTCAATCTAAGGTGTGCACGTTTACGATTACGTTAACAAAATGACACTATCCGCTAACGTTATTGGGTCTTATCGTTTTCTCCGTTTTTTCAAAAATACCGGCGAGTTTATCGGCTGAGCACAACTTTAGTGTTATTAGTGAGTTGCCCTGACAGTATGCTAACTTTCGGCAGCTATTTTCTGGGGGTCGCATGCATAGTTTGTCCACAATTCATTAAAAGGAAGTGACCTTCAAGACCGTCATACATTCCCGGGAGTGTGCTAAATGCCGAAAGTTGTTACAACAAAGCATACATCTACTGTTATGCATTTGTTGCCCTGTTCCTGTGCTACAAGTCGATATCAATTTTTTATAGGTGGCCTAAATATTGTGGCCGCAACGTCTGTCAATCTAAGGTGTGCACGTTTACGATTACGTTAACAAAATGACACTATCCGCTAACGTTATTGGGTCTTATCGTTTTCTCCGTTTTTTCAAAAATACCGGCGAGTTTATCGGCTGAGCACAACTTTAGTGTTATTAGTGAGTTGCCCTGACAGTATGCTAACTTTCGGCAGCTATTTTCTGGGGGTCGCATGCATAGTTTGTCCACAATTCATTAAAAGGAAGTGACCTTCAAGACCGTCATACATTCCCGGGAGTGTGCTAAATGCCGAAAGTTGTTACAACAAAGCATACATCTACTGTTATGCATTTGTTGCCCTGTTCCTGTGCTACAAGTCGATATCAATTTTTTATAGGTGGCCTAAATATTGTGGCCGCAACGTCTGTCAATCTAAGGTGTGCACGTTTACGATTACGTTAACAAAATGACACTATCCGCTAACGTTATTGGGTCTTATCGTTTTCTCCGTTTTTTCAAAAATACCGGCGAGTTTATCGGCTGAGCACAACTTTAGTGTTATTAGTGAGTTGCCCTGACAGTATGCTAACTTTCGGCAGCTATTTTCTGGGGGTCGCATGCATAGTTTGTCCACAATTCATTAAAAGGAAGTGACCTTCAAGACCGTCATACATTCCCGGGAGTGTGCTAAATGCCGAAAGTTGTTACAACAAAGCATACATCTACTGTTATGCATTTGTTGCCCTGTTCCTGTGCTACAAGTCGATATCAATTTTTTATAGGTGGCCTAAATATTGTGGCCGCAACGTCTGTCAATCTAAGGTGTGCACGTTTACGATTACGTTAACAAAAT
>NW_027268959.1:0-10478 GCF_963676685.1 Mytilus edulis
TACCGCGACTGACCAGTCCGTGCTATCATACGAAGAACTTTAAACTCTTAACTTTGTTAAGGTGACTTATTGTTATGCTAAAATAATTTAAATATTATTGTAAACATAAACACATGTTCCCAACATAACAACAATGCCATGTGCTATCGATAGTTAATAAATACATTTAAATTGTAAGTAAACATGACACAATATAGTCTTTGTTATGTAATTATCACTTCGGTCTACAGGAATACCTGATAATCAAGGGAGATAACACACTTCATACGAGTAAAGTGAGATACATCATCGCATGTGCTTTTATCCAATGATTTGACCCCTGGTCAGTAGATATCATATGCAAAAAAACAGAAAAAACATGTACATGTTTTAAGAAAATCATGAACTAATATTTTTAATGCGCTTGAGCAAAACAATAGATATTGTCATTTCTCAGTGAAAAAGGGGGAGGGTCAAACCTTTTTGAAAACAATATTTCTGCACCTATTCAACTATTAAGCTAGTTAGCTACTACCCATTGCTTCTAAAATAAAAGGTTTAAATGAAGGTGACTAAGCCACAAGGGAGAAGCATTTGTCTTTCTTTGTGATTAAACTTTCAAGAATTAGATTTTTCTCTCTCAATAGTACTTATGTATTTAAATCAAATGATAACACAGCCTGAGTAATTTTTTTGTCTTATTTCAGTTCCAGACATATCATTACTTTTTAACCTGAGATGGCAAACTAGAGGTTTTAAAAAGTCCTGAATAACTGGTAAGCATTTTGCTTTATTAGGCAAGCTCTAAATTGTTTATTTATGGTATTTATGCAATTGAAATTACAGTCGGTATGTTAAAAATATGCAAATATGAAAACTGTTGCTATGGTTTTGGTATTAAATGAAAAGGCTTAGTTACAGATCGTTTCGACTCAATATTTCGAGTTAAATCTTGCGGCAACTGTTTCTCACGTAACACTGCAAACTATATTTAGCTCTATTTTGATCTGTCGTTATTTAATGACGCCATAATACATGTGATGTCACAATGTTTCCTTTAAAACCTCATGTGGATTTCTCACTAATAAAAGGTTTTCACTGAAATACATGTTAAAAACATTTTTTCTCAAATAGAATTATGTGAAAGGACAAGTTTTGAAAATTTGCACTATATTGCACTCTAATTATATGATAAAGATGACTTTCCAAGTAGTTAAGAGTGCTTTCCACAGTTTTAAATACCAGATTTCCACTAGTAAGAATAATTATTTTGGTGTTGGTTTTTTTTATAAAATCTTCATTTTTGCATAATTTCTCTGTCAAAATGCACTTTAAGGCACAAGAAAATTTTATAGAATGCTTTAACAGGGTCTGTGTATTGTAATTAAAGGTTATAATCAGAAGTTTTGTCCTTGTTTTGACTAGTGAAGGTATTCTGGAAGAAATTAATTATATAAACACATTGTATTCAAAATAAATGAATATAGCGACGAAAGTGTCATTGCCTTATAGTGCTAAAACAACTTTATTTTTTTTCAGAAATGGACAAAAATACACAGATTTATTCAGAATGTTATACCGATGAAGATCACATAAAAATATTTGGAAAAATCAGAAGTATGAATTTCAATATGGGTCAGGATCCCTAATAGACCTTGAGATGAGGAACTCAGATGACGTAATTAAAAAAAATATTAGTCCGCCATACAATTGTGGATGCTGTGATTTAAAAATGGACATAAATGAACAATAAGAACTGTTTTATTGAGCTGGTGTGATGAGAAAAGAAAGATGTAGATTTGACCTGAAATAAATTATTAGAAAGGACAATTTTTTCATTGAATTTTATGATCAGAATTTTGGGATTATTTCATGAGGAGACTGACATTTTTCACCATCTTCCGGGGTCCATCAATTTGCGAAAAAAGTAATCTCACTTGCCACCCCGAAAATTTAACCAGACATGTATAAATGTATCAGCTTCGATATGAGCCATCATACATGTTCAAGTAAACGATATGGACTGAGCAACGGAGGAAAACGTTACCATTACGGCCTATGGAGAATTAATTGTAAATGTATACCCAAATTAGAAGCTTAATTCCAGAAGTTTTCAGGCTGATTTATGGATGATTTCACCTTGTACACCACCGAAAATGATGGTTAGTAGATTTTTATTTGTACCTAGTTATTATAAATGGTTTAAGATAAATATTATTGATAAAGATCAGCAAAAACTCAATGAAACTTTGCTTTTAAAATGCATTACTGGCACGGGGCTGAACACTTTTTTTAGGCACAATCATCACTTTGTTTACTTCCGAGAGATCCGAAAGGAATTTGTTTACTATATTGAAAAAGGCAAGAAACAACTTTTAAATATTATTATTTTCTTATTCGTGCCCTCAAACGCAAATAAAGTATTTATGAACAAAAACTCAAACACATATCTATGGGAAACAGCTCGCCTAGACGAGTGCAGCAAAGTTTTATTATCATATAATTCAACTGTCCTCAAATGACTTTGCCAGCACACTAAGACCGCTGCAGCATACATGTCTTACAAACATATCTACAATGAGAAATAATGAAATAGAATCTTTCATATCACAAAAACATAATTCCATAATGTTCTTTTAACATCTGCAGAAAAAGCATAATGCATTTACAATATTATAAGCTTATACAAAAAACATGTAAACAGGGGGAGGGGGGTGGGGGAAACTTCACTGCACTAAGACTGAGCTTCGAATGGTCAAGCTATGAAAATGTATTTTCAATGTTAACTTTTACCGCGACTGACCAGTCCGTGCTATCATACGAAGAACTTTAAACTCTTAACTTTGTTAAGGTGACTTATTGTTATGCTAAAATAATTTAAATATTATTGTAAACATAAACACATGTTCCAACATAACAACAATGCCATGTGCTATCGATAGTTAATAAATACATTTAAATTGTAAGTAAACATGACACAATATAGTCTTTGTTATGTAATTATCACTTCGGTCTACAGGAATACCTGATAATCAAGGGAGATAACACACTTCATACGAGTAAAGTGAGATACATCATCGCATGTGCTTTTATCCAATGATTTGACCCCTGGTCAGTAGATATCATATGCAAAAAAACAGAAAAAACATGTACATGTTTTAAGAAAATCATGAACTAATATTTTTAATGCGCTTGAGCAAAACAATAGATATTGTCATTTCTCAGTGAAAAAGGGGGAGGGTCAAACCTTTTTGAAAACAATATTTCTGCACCTATTCAACTATTAAGCTAGTTAGCTACTACCCATTGCTTCTAAAATAAAAGGTTTAAATGAAGGTGACTAAGCCACAAGGGAGAAGCATTTGTCTTTCTTTGTGATTAAACTTTCAAGAATTAGATTTTTCTCTCTCAATAGTACTTATGTATTTAAATCAAATGATAACACAGCCTGAGTAATTTTTTTGTCTTATTTCAGTTCCAGACATATCATTACTTTTTAACCTGAGATGGCAAACTAGAGGTTTTAAAAAGTCCTGAATAACTGGTAAGCCATTTTGCTTTATTAGGCAAGCTCTAAATTGTTTATTTATGGTATTTATGCAATTGAAATTACAGTCGGTATGTTAAAAATATGCAAATATGAAAACTGTTGCTATGGTTTTGGTATTAAATGAAAAGGCTTAGTTACAGATCGTTTCGACTCAATATTTCGAGTTAAATCTTGCGGCAACTGTTTCTCACGTAACACTGCAAACTATATTTAGCTCTATTTTGATCTGTCGTTATTTAATGACGCCATAATACATGTGATGTCACAATGTTTCCTTTAAAACCTCATGTGGATTTCTCACTAATAAAAGGTTTTCACTGAAATACATGTTAAAAACATTTTTTCTCAAATAGAATTATGTGAAAGGACAAGTTTTGAAAATTTGCACTATATTGCACTCTAATTATATGATAAAGATGACTTTCCAAGTAGTTAAGAGTGCTTTCCACAGTTTTAAATACCAGATTTCCACTAGTAAGAATAATTATTTTGGTGTTGGTTTTTTTTATAAAATCTTCATTTTTGCATAATTTCTCTGTCAAAATGCACTTTAAGGCACAAGAAAATTTTATAGAATGCTTTAACAGGGTCTGTGTATTGTAATTAAAGGTTATAATCAGAAGTTTTGTCCTTGTTTTGACTAGTGAAGGTATTCTGGAAGAAATTAATTATATAAACACATTGTATTCAAAATAAATGAATATAGCGACGAAAGTGTCATTGCCTTATAGTGCTAAAACAACTTTATTTTTTTTCAGAAATGGACAAAAATACACAGATTTATTCAGAATGTTATACCGATGAAGATCACATAAAAATATTTGGAAAAATCAGAAGTATGAATTTCAATATGGGTCAGGATCCCTAATAGACCTTGAGATGAGGAACTCAGATGACGTAATTAAAAAAAATATTAGTCCGCCATACAATTGTGGATGCTGTGATTTTAAAAATGGACATAAATGAACAATAAGAACTGTTTTATTGAGCTGGTGTGATGAGAAAAGAAAGATGTAGATTTGACCTGAAATAAATTATTAGAAAGGACAATTTTTTTCATTGAATTTTATGATCAGAATTTTGGGATTATTTCATGAGGAGACTGACATTTTTCACCATCTTCCGGGGTCCATCAATTTGCGAAAAAAGTAATCTCACTTGCCACCCCGAAAATTTAACCAGACATGTATAAATGTATCAGCTTCGATATGAGCCATCATACATGTTCAAGTAAACGATATGGACTGAGCAACGGAGGAAAACGTTACCATTACGGCCTATGGAGAATTAATTGTAAATGTATACCCAAATTAGAAGCTTAATTCCAGAAGTTTTCAGGCTGATTTATGGATGATTTCACCTTGTACACCACCGAAAATGATGGTTAGTAGATTTTTATTTGTACCTAGTTATTATAAATGGTTTAAGATAAATATTATTGATAAAGATCAGCAAAAACTCAATGAAACTTTGCTTTTAAAATGCATTACTGGCACGGGGCTGAACACTTTTTTTAGGCACAATCATCACTTTGTTTACTTCCGAGAGATCCGAAAGGAATTTGTTTACTATATTGAAAAAGGCAAGAAACAACTTTTAAATATTATTATTTTCTTATTCGTGCCCTCAAACGCAAATAAAGTATTTATGAACAAAAACTCAAACACATATCTATGGGAAACAGCTCGCCTAGACGAGTGCAGCAAAGTTTTATTATCATATAATTCAACTGTCCTCAAATGACTTTGCCAGCACACTAAGACCGCTGCAGCATACATGTCTTACAAACATATCTACAATGAGAAATAATGAAATAGAATCTTTCATATCACAAAAACATAATTCCATAATGTTCTTTTAACATCTGCAGAAAAGCATAATGCATTTACAATATTATAAGCTTATACAAAAACATGTAAACAGGGGGAGGGGGGTGGGGGAAACTTCACTGCACTAAGACTGAGCTTCGAATGGTCAAGCTATGAAAATGTATTTTCAATGTTAACTTTTACCGCGACTGACCAGTCCGTGCTATCATACGAAGAACTTTAAACTCTTAACTTTGTTAAGGTGACTTATTGTTATGCTAAAATAATTTAAATATTATTGTAAACATAAACACATGTTCCCAACATAACAACAATGCCATGTGCTATCGATAGTTAATAAATACATTTAAATTGTAAGTAAACATGACACAATATAGTCTTTGTTATGTAATTATCACTTCGGTCTACAGGAATACCTGATAATCAAGGGAGATAACACACTTCATACGAGTAAAGTGAGATACATCATCGCATGTGCTTTTATCCAATGATTTGACCCCTGGTCAGTAGATATCATATGCAAAAAAACAGAAAAAACATGTACATGTTTTAAGAAAATCATGAACTAATATTTTTAATGCGCTTGAGCAAAACAATAGATATTGTCATTTCTCAGTGAAAAAGGGGGAGGGTCAAACCTTTTTGAAAACAATATTTCTGCACCTATTCAACTATTAAGCTAGTTAGCTACTACCCATTGCTTCTAAAATAAAAGGTTTAAATGAAGGTGACTAAGCCACAAGGGAGAAGCATTTGTCTTTCTTTGTGATTAAACTTTCAAGAATTAGATTTTTCTCTCTCAATAGTACTTATGTATTTAAATCAAATGATAACACAGCCTGAGTAATTTTTTTGTCTTATTTCAGTTCCAGACATATCATTACTTTTTAACCTGAGATGGCAAACTAGAGGTTTTAAAAAGTCCTGAATAACTGGTAAGCATTTTGCTTTATTAGGCAAGCTCTAAATTGTTTATTTATGGTATTTATGCAATTGAAATTACAGTCGGTATGTTAAAAATATGCAAATATGAAAACTGTTGCTATGGTTTTGGTATTAAATGAAAAGGCTTAGTTACAGATCGTTTCGACTCAATATTTCGAGTTAAATCTTGCGGCAAACTGTTTCTCACGTAACACTGCAAACTATATTTAGCTCTATTTTGATCTGTCGTTATTTAATGACGCCATAATACATGTGATGTCACAATGTTTCCTTTAAAACCTCATGTGGATTTCTCACTAATAAAAGGTTTTCACTGAAATACATGTTAAAAACATTTTTTCTCAAATAGAATTATGTGAAAGGACAAGTTTTGAAAATTTGCACTATATTGCACTCTAATTATATGATAAAGATGACTTTCCAAGTAGTTAAGAGTGCTTTCCACAGTTTTAAATACCAGATTTCCACTAGTAAGAATAATTATTTTGGTGTTGGTTTTTTTTATAAAATCTTCATTTTTGCATAATTTCTCTGTCAAAATGCACTTTAAGGCACAAGAAAATTTTATAGAATGCTTTAACAGGGTCTGTGTATTGTAATTAAAGGTTATAATCAGAAGTTTTGTCCTTGTTTTGACTAGTGAAGGTATTCTGGAAGAAATTAATTATATAAACACAATTGTATTCAAAATAAATGAATATAGCGACGAAAGTGTCATTGCCTTATAGTGCTAAAACAACTTTATTTTTTTTCAGAAATGGACAAAATACATTACACAGATTTATTCAGAATGTTATACCGATGAAGATCACATAAAAATATTTGGAAAAATCAGAAGTATGAATTTCAATATGGGTCAGGATCCCTAATAGACCTTGAGATGAGGAACTCAGATGACGTAATTAAAAAAAATATTAGTCCGCCATACAATTGTGGATGCTGTGATTTTAAAAATGGACATAAATGAACAATAAGAACTGTTTTATTGAGCTGGTGTGATGAGAAAAGAAAGATGTAGATTTGACCTGAAATAAATTATTAGAAAGGACAATTTTTTCATTGAATTTTATGATCAGAATTTTGGGATTATTTCATGAGGAGACTGACATTTTTCACCATCTTCCGGGGTCCATCAATTTGCGAAAAAAGTAATCTCACTTGCCACCCCGAAAATTTAACCAGACATGTATAAATGTATCAGCTTCGATATGAGCCATCATACATGTTCAAGTAAACGATATGGACTGAGCAACGGAGGAAAACGTTACCATTACGGCCTATGGAGAATTAATTGTAAATGTATACCCAAATTAGAAGCTTAATTCCAGAAGTTTTCAGGCTGATTTATGGATGATTTCACCTTGTACACCACCGAAAATGATGGTTAGTAGATTTTTATTTGTACCTAGTTATTATAAATGGTTTAAGATAAATATTATTGATAAAGATCAGCAAAAACTCAATGAAACTTTGCTTTTAAAATGCATTACTGGCACGGGGCTGAACACTTTTTTTAGGCACAATCATCACTTTGTTTACTTCCGAGAGATCCGAAAGGAATTTGTTTACTATATTGAAAAAGGCAAGAAACAACTTTTAAATATTATTATTTTCTTATTCGTGCCCTCAAACGCAAATAAAGTATTTATGAACAAAAACTCAAACACATATCTATGGGAAACAGCTCGCCTAGACGAGTGCAGCAAAGTTTTATTATCATATAATTCAACTGTCCTCAAATGACTTTGCCAGCACACTAAGACCGCTGCAGCATACATGTCTTACAAACATATCTACAATGAGAAATAATGAAATAGAATCTTTCATATCACAAAAACATAATTCCATAATGTTCTTTTAACATCTGCAGAAAAGCATAATGCATTTACAATATTATAAGCTTATACAAAAACATGTAAACAGGGGGAGGGGGGTGGGGGGAAACTTCACTGCACTAAGACTGAGCTTCGAATGGTCAAGCTATGAAAATGTATTTTCAATGTTAACTTTTACCGCGACTGACCAGTCCGTGCTATCATACGAAGAACTTTAAACTCTTAACTTTGTTAAGGTGACTTATTGTTATGCTAAAATAATTTAAATATTATTGTAAACATAAACACATGTTCCCAACATAACAACAATGCCATGTGCTATCGATAGTTAATAAATACATTTAAATTGTAAGTAAACATGACACAATATAGTCTTTGTTATGTAATTATCACTTCGGTCTACAGGAATACCTGATAATCAAGGGAGATAACACACTTCATACGAGTAAAGTGAGATACATCATCGCATGTGCTTTTATCCAATGATTTGACCCCTGGTCAGTAGATATCATATGCAAAAAAACAGAAAAAACATGTACATGTTTTAAGAAAATCATGAACTAATATTTTTAATGCGCTTGAGCAAAACAATAGATATTGTCATTTCTCAGTGAAAAAGGGGGAGGGTCAAACCTTTTTGAAAACAATATTTCTGCACCTATTCAACTATTAAGCTAGTTAGCTACTACCCATTGCTTCTAAAATAAAAGGTTTAAATGAAGGTGACTAAGCCACAAGGGAGAAGCATTTGTCTTTCTTTGTGATTAAACTTTCAAGAATTAGATTTTTCTCTCTCAATAGTACTTATGTATTTAAATCAAATGATAACACAGCCTGAGTAATTTTTTTGTCTTATTTCAGTTCCAGACATATCATTACTTTTTAACCTGAGATGGCAAACTAGAGGTTTTAAAAAGTCCTGAATAACTGGTAAGCATTTTGCTTTATTAGGCAAGCTCTAATTGTTTATTTATGGTATTTATGCAATTGAAATTACAGTCGGTATGTTAAAAATATGCAAATATGAAAACTGTTGCTATGGTTTTGGTATTAAATGAAAAGGCTTAGTTACAGATCGTTTCGACTCAATATTTCGAGTTAAATCTTGCGGCAACTGTTTCTCACGTAACACTGCAAACTATATTTAGCTCTATTTTGATCTGTCGTTATTTAATGACGCCATAATACATGTGATGTCACAATGTTTCCTTTAAAACCTCATGTGGATTTCTCACTAATAAAAGGTTTTCACTGAAATACATGTTAAAAACATTTTTTCTCAAATAGAATTATGTGAAAGGACAAGTTTTGAAAATTTGCACTATATTGCACTCTAATTATATGATAAAGATGACTTTCCAAGTAGTTAAGAGTGCTTTCCACAGTTTTAAATACCAGATTTCCACTAGTAAGAATAATTATTTTGGTGTTGGTTTTTTTTATAAAATCTTCATTTTTGCATAATTTCTCTGTCAAAATGCACTTTAAGGCACAAGAAAATTTTATAGAATGCTTTAACAGGGTCTGTGTATTGTAATTAAAGGTTATAATCAGAAGTTTTGTCCTTGTTTTGACTAGTGAAGGTATTCTGGAAGAAATTAATTATATAAACACATTGTATTCAAAATAAATGAATATAGCGACGAAAGTGTCATTGCCTTATAGTGCTAAAACAACTTTATTTTTTTTCAGAAATGGACAAAAATACACAGATTTATTCAGAATGTTATACCGATGAAGATCACATAAAAATATTTGGAAAAATCAGAAGTATGAATTTCAATATGGGTCAGGATCCCTAATAGACCTTGAGATGAGGAACTCAGATGACGTAATTAAAAAAAATATTAGTCCGCCATACAATTGTGGATGCTGTGATTTTAAAAATGGACATAAATGAACAATAAGAACTGTTTTATTGAGCTGGTGTGATGAGAAAAGAAAGATGTAGATTTGACCTGAAATAAATTATTAGAAAGGACAATTTTTTCATTGAATTTTATGATCAGAATTTTGGGATTATTTCATGAGGAGACTGACATTTTTCACCATCTTCCGGGGTCCATCAATTTGCGAAAAAAGTAATCTCACTTGCCACCCCGAAAATTTAACCAGACATGTATAAATGTATCAGCTTCGATATGAGCCATCATACATGTTCAAGTAAACGATATGGACTGAGCAACGGAGGAAAACGTTACCATTACGGCCTATGGAGAATTAATTGTAAATGTATACCCAAATTAGAAGCTTAATTCCAGAAGTTTTCAGGCTGATTTATGGATGATTTCACCTTGTACACCACCGAAAATGATGGTTAGTAGATTTTTATTTGTACCT
>NW_027268960.1:0-28656 GCF_963676685.1 Mytilus edulis
TTTCTTCAGACAAAATATACACAACGGAATGTTTGTCAGTAATGTTATCATTAATTATAATTACAAAATTTTACACTAAGTTATTATCAATCAAGCTAAGATAACGAATTAAGCATGGATATAATGATAATTTTTGGCAGTTTTGGCACCTATCTACTTTCATTTTTTGATTGCATAAATTCTTTCTGCTCTGTTGGGTGTCGAAAATAACCACAAGTTATGCATCTGATAGTATTTTATAGGTAATATTTATTAGTCATCAGAATTCTTAAACATGTAAACATGTCTGATGTTTGAAAAATCTAATTGAATCAAACAACAAAAACCTGGAATCAGTGTCAAAAATCTGCCAAATCAAAGAATTGTTCTGAGTTATCTCCCTTATATCACTGACAATAAATAACCTGTTTACAGGTCTGCAGTTTTACTGATATCATGTGATCAAGATAATAACAAATAAACAAATTAATCAATCATTGTAATCAATAGCTTCCAAAAAACAACCTGTTTATTGTAAACAATAAACAAATATAATACCTGTCCAAAACAATTATGAATACACAGACTTCAACTACCAAAGTGCATTTTGGAAAAAAACAAAGCAATACTTTTGTATAACCTTACAAGAAAGTACAATTCTATAAAAAGGATATTTGTTCACCAAAAGTTTATTTCTATGATTCATACCTGAATATGAAATCAATCAAAGAGTGTTTTTTGTATAATTAACTTTGTATTTTGCACTTTACATTACACAATTTTAAATTCATATTGGACTTTTAAAAATTGATCCCTCCCACCCCTATGAGATGTAAATATATGTCTCATATAACTTTAAAATTGCAAAATCAGACATGTAATAATTTTGAATACAGAATAGAGAATTTTACAATACATCATTCTTTACTAAGTTCAAATCAATTCATAATTAACATAATACAATCCATCAAAAACCCTCCCCAAGTTACGTTAAGCTTCTATAAGCCTTCAGAATCTTGATATAAAAAGATGCAGTATAAATATTGTCATTTCTAACATGTAAATTATGTATTTACCTTGTAAGGATCTACACTTTGTAGGTAAATTAGTAACAATGGACAGGTTGTTTTACTTGTGCAGACTTTTACAACTTTTTTTTTTCTGTCTGTGAGGAAAAGTATAGAAAAACAAACAAATGCACTTATATCATTAAAAGAAATAAATCATGCATAAATTTGAGTTATCTGCACTGAACAAAACCACTTGAGAAAAAGAAGCCAAGAATTTTATCTCTATTTAAAATCTTTAATGAGTCCTTTGTTTCCTTTAAAACAATGGAGATCAGTCATTGCATATTTGTCAAGCGACAAACCATGTAAATGTGGCGAACATCCTGTGAACAACCCCAAGCACCTCTTTAACCCAGATTTATTCAAATCCTCGACACCTGAAAAATTGTATTGAAAAGTTGAGTCTAGTCTTCCATGTTTTTGGCATTTGGTATATATGTTTACCTTGTATATACCTAGTAGTGTCTACCACACCTTATTAGGAGAATTTCTACAAGTTCTCAAATATTGGGATATCAAAACGTAAACTTAATACAAACAGAAGTTTTATAACACACCTAAACACTTTATGGTTCAATGAGAACTCCCAACAACAGAAAATTTGGTCAAATATCTATCTTAGGTTTCTTTCTTTATGACAAAATATGGGATATATACAAATAAACATACCAACAAATCTTATGCACAAATAGTGAAAATTTGTTTATTACAACCAAAAGAGTAAATTTCAATGAAAATTTGTTTTTTCACAACCAATAGGAGTATATTTCAAAGAGAATGCATCAAGTTTCTAAATATATCCTGATGGAGAGCCTGACAATTATATGTAGGATAAAGTATACAATAGGAGATGTGGGTATGATTGCCAATGAGACAACTATCCACCAGAGTTCAAATGAGGAAGATAAAAAAAAATTATAGGTCATTTACAGTATGTCCTTAACAATGAGGAAAACCCATATCATTTAGTCAGCTATAAAAAGGCCTGACCAGGATATATTGGAGTGCAACACTTCATTTTCTTCAACTCGAGTTAAATTTGCTCTTTTTAATTATAGTGAAACCTACACTTCTAATAGCCTGCTCTTGTCATTTAAAACTTTCCAAGTTCTACCTTCAAATTAGTTTTAAAAGGTTACTATTTAGCATATTAAAGGTCAATAAATTGAAGAAAACTTGCTTTTGGTTATAAAATAAGTGCATTGTCATTATGATCCTGACACCAAAAGACATCATTTCAAATTGTCCTGTCACATTATTAAATCAATAACTACTAGTTATTCCATCATCAAACAATAACCTATCTAAACCTCTGCATAGAACTTGTTATTCCTTAAGGCAGTACAATATCACGTTTTATCATCCAACTATTGGGTCATATAATTACCCCTCCATGTTAGAAACACTTGACAAAATTTGACAGCGATAAATTACAATTACTACACAAATGTCATTAAATACTTCTCCAATTTTTCAAATTAAATGCAGAATTGTGCAGACTGAAATAATCCTCTTTGTTTGTAAAGTTCACTAATTTGTTTAATTTTCCTCTTTGAAGTTATAAAAATATCTGGTTCCTCCTGAGATCAGGAATTATTGACTTGTTGTCTGAATCCTACATCTGTCAGTTTGTATTTTGTTCTAGCTGTTCATTCTATGTAGCAGGAAAGACAATGGTATCATACACTCACAATGAAACCAGCATGAAGATAGACAGAAGCAGCCAAAATATGATAGAAAGATAAAGACGATATGAGACACACATTGAAACAAGCATGAAGACAGACAGAAACAGTCAAAATATGATAGAAAGACAACTGAAAAGTTATTAAAAGATAAGGATACAACAAAGACCAGCTCCTACCATTCTAAGCTTGCAAGAGCTGTATAAGACCTGAGCAGAGAAAAAAAAGCTTTTTGTAAAGAAAAAGAAAATGCATGAACACATTAACAACCTTCACTCAGATCAGGTTGACAATAAATGATAATTCTGGTGTTGTTTTAACTCTAGTAAAACTACAATATTTTCTTCTAACTTTTTTTTTCAAACCTCGATCTGAGGTTGTGATTCTTTAGGTACAAGAAGTATTCTGCCAATCTTAATCACTGTGATTCATTTGGACTGCTGACAAAAATGTGACAAGCGAATATGTAATCAGGTCACACCAACTAATTAATATTTCAAGTTATTAATGAATTATATAATAAAGTGCACAGTTATTTCAACAGCATGTCATCATGATCATATGTTTCAAAGAAATATTGGACCTTTCACAATTAATTAAAACTAAATAAGTAATTTTTAAATATAGGTTTCTTAGCATGATTCTTTTAATTTAAAATAAATCATTCCCACCCAGGTAGGCAAATCTACAAAGGTTAAACAGTTTGTGTTAAAATCTGCAACCTATCTGATTATTATTTGGTTAAAGTCATAACCCTACTTTTGCAACTAACATTACACTTAACAGACATATTTTTTTGTCTCTGTCTCATGTTTTCTTTGCCTCATGTTTTATTCATCCTTATTAAATGTTCTACCCTCAAATCAATCATTCTACTATTCATATACAGTCTTTAACAACGAGCAAAACCCATACTGAATTGTCAGTTATAGAGCTATAATAGATCTGGTTAATTTGTAAGCTTTCCCTTTGTTCCAGGTTTTAAACTTTCCTGGTGAACCTTTTCTGATCCAGTCTTTAACTCCACTCCATACATCCCTTCGCATCCTCTTATCATTCATATAACCCATTATACATTTAAAATTATTTTACTGACTTTATAACTCTCCGAAATCAGTATTTTACTTCAACAAAATTACATCATACAAAAATATATTCCTGCAGCAGCACCTGCATGAACTGTCAGATGAAGTTTCAGAATTAATTCCAACCCATTACCAGCCAGATAACACTTAATGAGATTGTTGCATAACAAATCAATTTCAAAGCTCAAATAGTTTTTTCTTTGATAAATTTCAGGAAGCTCCAACTGTTTTGAATGATATAGTTATTTGTAGTCAGACAAAAATAAATTTTGATAATTCTGATATGAATCTCCTACCTGCTTTATCTATAAGGTCTCAATACCAGAACAATGTTTGCTAGGAGTGAGATTGTGTCGAATGCCAGTGGATATATAATTCGTAACTTTTCATAATCAATAACAATGAAACAGAATACATTTATTATTTCATGGTTATGAATACAAATGAGTTGATTTTCAAATTTGATTTGAATACTAAATTTTGATAATGTCATTGGAATACTGTGACCTTTACAGAATTCAAATTAAAGGGAAAATTCACGATTTTTACTTATGGTTTAAATATGTTCATTATGACATAATATATATATTCACAAAGTTTTATCGCTATATGTGCAGTAATAAAGAGAAATTCAATAATTAATGAAAAAATATCAACTACTTCACTGTAGGTCGTGACGTTTTCTCCTGATTTTTGCATGCCGGGATTTAAAATACAATCATTAAAAGTCTTGGTTTTTAATCATATTTTAACGTAATCGTAAGCGCGCCGATGACTTATGCTTTATCTAATAACCATCCGATAATAAGAAGATAAAACGCACAGACGTTCAATTGTACTCATTCGTGAGATAAATTATCTATGTTAAACGTATATATTCGAATTATTTTTGTAGACAACACAAAAAAGTTATAAATTTATTTTTAATAAATGCATTTTCGGACTGATAAGGTGAACAAATTAAAGTACAATAATCTGTAAAGACAATATGTTGGTGTACTATTATTGACCTTTTACTATCTCTGCTATGGCTAGGTTTATACGATGTGTGTATTCACGGTTCTGTGGCATTACTCGTAGATGGCTTGTTGAAAGGTAAATTGTTATTTGCACTTCGGTATTTAACCTCGCCTCTAGGGCACACCTTGCCAGGTGTGGACTGTCTATTCGGATCAGTGGTAGCATTAATACACACATTAAAAATACATATTCAAGTTGGTGACAAATAAAAATTGGTCGCCGTGGAATTATTTAATTATATTTGGTGCTATTATTTATTTGAATTCAAATAAGTTAATTTACTAAGAAATACACAATTTTCGGTTAAAGACGGGAAACTTAATTCATATGTCAGAATGAAATGATATACAAGTCTTGTCCTTGATTTATGTCTCATAAAAAAGGGGACTTAGAAATTAGAAATAGCTTTACTAAATCATTTTTATTTGTCTTTATTAGGCGAAAAAAATGTACGAGAACACTTACATTTAGACTTTTGAAAGCCATGTATTAATTAATATATGAAACGATCTGAAGATAACTCTACCGAAGCGGAATATAATATGTACGAATAAAGAAAAAAATATTTTTGTAATGGAATCGAAAAATTACGAATAGATATTCTTTTCAAGTGTGATAAACGTCAACCAAATTTATTCATAAATGGGGAACGTCCTTATTAAAATCTGAGACAACTATAATAATCGTCGTCTCCCAACGTATATATATACTTAAATAACTATTTGATCAACGATGTTTAAAATTAAAAGACAACGAATTTAATGTTATCTTTCCCTATTTTTGAATGTTATTATAAGTCTGTTCAACTTGCAAGAATACCCCTAAAGCGGACAAATATCCGACAAGCAGTTTATTCTTTAAATTGCTGTCATTGAATATCAAGAAAGAAAATAAATCCCGAAATTGATACTCAATAGTTTTCCTAGAAAATATTCACATTCCTTGGGGATTATTAGTGTACGTCCAGTTGCATATATTTTACATGAATGTTGGAACAATTGTGATGATGACGAATTTCGTCTTTATTCGAGAACAATTTAATTGATATATAAATCTGTGAGTTTACTATGTTCTTAACTTCGATGAACCAAAGCAAGTTATAAATTGACCTGTATTTAAATCAAATTGTTTCTTTTTTTTCTTCTTCTTCTTTTGGTATACAATAGTCTATCGAATTCGTTGATTACATACTGTTGGCATACATGGACTAGTCTATTTACAAAACTTTTACCACAATTTACACAAAATGTATGTTTCTTTCTTATGTTCAATGTGTACATGTATACATATTTTAAGTTGCGCTACTGACTATAGTTCCGTAACTTTCTACCAGGCGTATGCATACACGAATCGTCGACAAGTGCGCACATTTTTTTAGATCAATAATTCTGGTATGTTCCAATCTGTCCTAAACTATTGACAACGAGTATATATTACATTTTCCCAAATTAACCCTTGGAAAAATATGTAAATAGATTTGTATTTCTTCAATTATTTTTTTTTGTATTTTTTTTTTTTATAAATAATATTCTTTACACCAGAAATGTTATTTATAAACAAGCGTATGAGTTCAGTAATGACTCACTTTCGGACACGCAAGACAAAAATGTATATTATACATGCACCTGATAGTTCAAAATGGAAAGTTATAAGTAACGGTCGTGTACTCTGATCAATACCTACAGAAGTGAAACGATGCATGAACTTGCAAGCCCGCCGGACAGGAAATCGATTGAATACCTGGACGTGTCACCTTACACCCCTTCCAATACCTTTGGGAGTAATACCTTTAGCCATGCTGGTGATCAGATAAGGGAAGATCCCGAATTTATTTAAATAAAGTTTATTACTTGAAAGGAATTATGAACGAATTAGATTTTCGAAAAACAATTTCCACGGAACACTTATTTATCATTTTATGATTTGAACTTTGACTTTTTAACTAATTACAATATTATCAGTTTAAAAATAACAGACTATATGGTTATTTAAAAATATAAGACCATTTTCCGTATCAAGTTAGTCAGTCAGATAAAACAACCGTACGATTGACAAGATATCGACACGCAATTACGACTACATCGTTTACTGTAGTTTTGTTCCTTTGTGGTTTATTGACATATCGGGATTTTTCATCGGAGAAGGTGACAAGATGGCGGGAGAGTAGAGAACTGATACTCAAAATTTAAAATCGATGGTGATCTCTTATTTAGCGGAATAAAACTTTAATATCTATAAATTTGAGCATTTTTATACAGAATGGACATAATATCAATTTTTGATTTTTTTG
Source organism: Mytilus edulis (assembly GCF_963676685.1). Classification (NCBI taxonomy): domain Eukaryota; kingdom Metazoa; phylum Mollusca; class Bivalvia; order Mytilida; family Mytilidae; genus Mytilus; species Mytilus edulis. The sequence goes on from NW_027268960.1 coordinate 7,130, forward strand.
CGAAGTTTCCTTTAATGTTAAATAGTAAATACACGATGTACATAGCACATAAAGGTCACTGAACACTGATGAATTTAATGAAGTTTTTAAAAGTTTGCCACTATGTCCACAAAAGAACTATAACTATTTAGTTTGTTCAAAATGTATTTATAGCTCAGAGCCTCAGATATACAAATTCTTATTCTGGAGATCATACAGTTAAAGTCACAATAAGGCTTGAAATCTGGCTGAATAATTGTCACATTATTTTTCTTTGACCAATGACTTCATATGTTCTAAGGAGTAACTGAATTTATCAACATCCTCAAACTTTCATAAATAAAAGATTGATTGATTGATTAATAGCTGCTTAACTCCAATGCTTAGGTTTTGAGAATTACAAAATAGATCCTCAAAAGAGTGAATCTGTATATCATTAAGTTGGAGGCTGGTATTGTTACCTCACATGATAATTACAAACAGTCTAGCCCATCATAACAGGGAAGTTTTCACACCTTTTCATCATATATAACACATCTGGTATTTTCTACAAATTCCATCATATTTCAATCATCTAATGCCATGCATATACAATCAAGGTTAGAACGAACTTAGGATTTTATTCTGTTACATCTGGAAGTAGCTTACCAAGAATTATAGCTTTTTTTATTAACAACTGAATTATTTCTGTTGCCAAAAAGGAGCCGTAAAATGCATTTAGGATAAATAAGCTCTCATCCAATTTTAAGTGCCTACCATTCATTTTATCTGCTTTCTTCCACTTAGTACCATCTGAGGTGTCTGCCATATTAAATAAGTTATAATTTCCTATGTTCAGTCTTCAGTGGAAAGCGGAAATTGGGGTTAAAATTTTAATTTGATATTAAAATTAAAATCATATTAAAGGCAACATGTGTACTAAGTTTGATTGGATTGCAACTTCATCAAATACTATCTTGACCAAAAACTTAAACCAAACACATTAAACTTGAAGCGGGACAGAATAAAGAAGAACAAACTGATGCAGAAACTGAAAAACATCATGCAACTAAGTGGGGGCACAAATATTAACAATTCATTAACCCCCTGTGCTTGTTGTCCTTCACCAACATTAGATTCAGAAGTTCTCAAGTTATCAATGGCTCTGCAGATCCTATCCACTACAACTTTACAAAATGTATTGCACTGGCAATCTTGCTTTTACCCAACAAAATACTTCACTCCTAAGAACATAGGACTAAGCTGCACTAAAATGTGTATGATTTATGATCAATTTTACTCTTGAGATTTTTTGCGAAAAGAGCTGCTAAATTACTCTTTACTTGAGCCTAATAAGACCATGCAAGAATGCTGTGAAGAATGTTTTTCAGAACTGTGCCAATAAAGAAAGTGCACATTAGTCCCGAAGTGATTTTTCTTTTTCTGAGGTATTTAAACATATAAGTTTTAATAACAGATATATTTCACTGGAAATATTATGAATTTCTGCAACACTAACTTTGTAGGGGCAATCCATAATCCATAAAAAAAAAAGTAACTTCACTGATGAAAGTCTGATAAAATTTGATGTAAAAAGACCAAGGGCTATGAGCCAAAAATTAGGTGTGATAAATAAGTGTAATCTATTAGCTGGACCAGAAAATTTGCAGTTTTGACAAACATTCAAATCAAATTGTATACATATGAATAATTCATTTCAAAGGTGGAGTCATTTCGAGTCAATATGCATCTTCATATTTAATCAAGATCTAAACAGGACATTTTTTATAACTATTTTATAAGTTACAGCCATGGGCGAGACACTAACTATAAAATTTGTCAAACTGGCCAAAATATTATGATAATTATGTCAAGTTCAGTATCTATTTATCAGTCACAGTAGTCTATCTATTGCTTGACAAACTAGGTATTCTAAAAGTGTCACTTATAATTTAAAAGATGTCAGGCTTACCTGTAAAAACTTCTCTATAGTATACAGACTCAGAATATGATATTGATCAATACAATGTCTGCATGGTATTTGTAAGATTTGTACAATAGTCACATAGCATTGCAGATTAGTTTTTGTTTTGCTGGTCAATAATATCAAGATGTTCCCTCCTATGCTACTTAGGTATAAAAGATTACTTATACTCAGACAGTTTCTTCATAAAATTTGTAATGCTTGAAAAAATATGTCAATATTTACCTAGCGCAATTCTTAATAGTTCAAATTCATCTATTATTAGACTTTTTTATCATCTTTTTAAGTACCAGCTGTGATAAGATTTAAAATTAGAACAATGAAAAATGAGCTGAAAGTTTTTGGTTTAATTTTATTAGGATAACATAAACATTTCAATTTTAGAAACATCTCCACCCAGATCAAGAAATAACAATATCTATCAAAATAGCTTCTGATAATGAAATCTTCATGCAATGATGCCTAAATGAAATTTGCAGACATTAAAAAGTTATTTACAGCCAGTCCTCGAAGGGGCAAATCAACATTCTATAAAAAAAATCTTACATAAAAATAAGTTTTTAGTAAAGTACAAGTCTGTTGGCTGGAAGCAGACAGTATAGGGCATATTTTTGCATTTGTCACTGAGTGGGGCTGAGATCTATAACACCCTCATCATTTTATTGTATACACATTTTTATACATGTCTAAATTGACCATAATGTGAAATAGTTTTTTATATTGTTGACATTATTTTGATCCAACTTGCAGGTTTTATTTAAATATTCTGGCAACTCACAGGACTACAGAACTAACTATTGGCACCAACAAACAAAAATCATACACATAAATTATTTTGAAAAGTGCCATGAATTCTGATTTCAACAACAACAAATGGAGACAAGCAAGGCAGACAAGACAAGGCTGCAAAGATACCAGTACAACAAAACTAAATCAGGGAGATAACTCTGATAAACTGTTTCTTTGTGTACCATCATAAAACTGTCAGTTTCTATTCAACTGGGTGCACATCTGCTGTAAAACTATATCACATAAAAAGAAATCTTGCAGTGTATTTATGTCAATGATTATGTAATAATAGCTTTATGAAGTCTCAAAACACACCAAAATTAATCAAATTTGGTGAAATAATGGAAAAAACAGAAATCTGATGTTGCCTTCCCCTACCAAATGTGATTCAGTATGTGCAATCAATTTTCTTTGTTTATTAGTCATAACTGTAAAGATATTGAGTGCTGTTTGAAGTCGATCAAACAGAAAAAAAGATCGTTAATGATTAATAGAGATTTAAACAAACTTTCTAACAATAGATCTTTCTCTGGGGATATTTGCAAATCTATTAAACCTTAAACTAAGCAATTTAGTAGCTGTTATTAACAAAAATACTGAACATAAAAAGTCTAGGTCAGGGCTAAGCAGCTTTTTCTTTTTTCCTGTGAGAATATTTTTTACTTTTTTTGTTGTTTTCAGTCTTTTTAAATATCTGTACGGGAATACCACAGCATAAAAGCAAAAAAATATGTATTTCCTATACTTTTAATTGTGATTTTTGTATTATTATAACATTGCACTTAAAAAATGGCAGAAAAAATATAACCATCTTTTTTACCGGTACTCTTTTTCCAGCACTGAGTACTTTATGTTGATAATTTACCTTTTGTTTGGAACTTCCTTCAAAAGTAAAATACCCTTACCCCATCATCTCAGCATTATGAGCCAGGTAAAGATAATTGTTTACCTTTCAAGGAGGGTTTATGCTAGAATTGTATCATATAAACAAAATGGCAAAAACAAGAAATTTACTAAAAGCTGCGATTCATATATTTTGAGCCTAACTCATTGCTTTTCATGTCAAGGAACAAGTAATGTTCTCAAAGATACAGAGACAACAGGAATGAAATATTATTTTTTTTAAAGTAACTTAACTTTTAATGAAAAGGCTACAAAGACAAAATGTGCAGACAAAGAAAACCTGATATCTTCCTAAACTATTTATTATCTTACAAAAATGTTGTGGTCAGAGTTCTTTACATAAAAAAGTCTACCTTTACATTGTACGAATTCCAATCTGATCCACTATCCATCACCAAATACAAAGATTTAACTGACATTCTACATGGAAATCAATTAACAATAATTGAGGATTTTATCAGTTTTCTACAATTAAATTGTTCCCCTGACAGGCCGGTTATCATTGGGATAATTAGTGACATTTACATATCTCTCAACATGGACATAGTTATTGATGTTCACTCAATCTGTTCATAATAAAACATTTATCCAATCTAAACTGTACCATTCATATTCCAATCTAAACTGTACCATTCATATTAAACTTAAGTGTATCAAATCTAAAATGTACCATTCATATTAAACTTAAGTGTATCAAATCTCAAATGTACCATTCATATTAAACTTAAGTGTATCAAATCTAAAATGTACCATTCATATTAAACTTAAGTGTATCAATCTCAAATGTACCATTCATATTAAACTTAAGTGTATCAAATCTAAAATGTACCATTCATATTAAATTTAAGTGTATCATTCATATTAAACTTAAGTGTATCAAATCTCAAATGTACCATTCATATTAAACTTAAGTGTATCAAATCTAAAATGTACCATTCATATTAAATTTAAGTGTATCAAATCTAAACTGTACCATTTATATTAAACTTTTACAGTGAAAATTGTCCTAGATATCAAATCTAAACTGTACCATTTATATTAAACTTTTACAGTGAAAATTGTCCCAGATATCAAATCTAAACTGTACCATTCATATTAAACTGAAGTGAAAATTATCCCAGATATCAAATCTAAACTGTACCATTCATATCAAACTGAAGTGAAAATTGTCCCAGCATATCAAATCTAAACTGTACATTCATATTAAACTGCAGTGAAAATTGTCCCGGCATATCAAATCTAAACTGTACCATTCATATCAAACTTAAGTGAAAATGGTCCCCAGCATATCAAATCTAAACTGTACCATTCATATCAAACTTAAGTGAAAATTGTCCCGGCATATCAAATCTAAACTGTACCATTCATATCAAACTGCAGTGAAAATTGTCCCGGCATATCAAATCTAAACTGTACCGTTCATATTAAACTGCAGGTGTGAAAATTGTCCCGGCATATCAAATCTAAACTGTACCATTCATATTAAACTGCAGTGAAAATTGTCCCCGGCATATCAAATCTAAACTGTACCATTCATATCAAACTTAAGTGTATCACATCTAAACTCTACCATTCATATTAAACTTAAGTGTATTCAATCTAAACTGTACCAATTCATATTAAACTTAAGGAGTATTCAATCTAAACTGTACCATTCATATTAAACTTAAGTGTATTCAATCTAAACTGTACCATTCATATTAAACTTAAGTGTATTCAATCTAAACTGTACCATTTATATTAAACTTAAGTGAAAATTGTCCCCAGCAGTTGTTAATCCAGGAACTCATCAGATTATGTGTATAGGTATAGATGTTGACCAGGAACTCATCAGATTATGTGTATAGGTATAGATGTTGACCAGGAACTCATCAGATTATGTGTATAGGTATAGATGTTGACCAGGAACTCATCAGATTATGTGTATAGGTATAGATGTTGACCAGGAACTCATCAGATTATGTGTATAGGTATAGATGTTGACCAGGAACTCATCAGATTATGTGTATAGGTATAGATGTTGACCAGGAACTCATCAGATTATGTGTATAGGTATAGATGTTGACCAGGAACTCATCAGATTATGTGTATAGGTATAGATGTTGACCAGGAACTCATCAGATTATGTGTATAGGTATAGATGTTGACCAGGACCTCATCAGATTATGTGTATAGGTATAGATGTTGACCAGGAACTCATCAGATTATGTGTATAGGTATAGATGTTGACCAGGAACTCATCAGATTATGTGTATAGGTATAGATGTTGACCAGGAACTCATCAGATTATGTGTATAGGTATAGATGTTGACCAGGAACTCATCAGATTATGTGTATAGGTATAGATGTTGACCAGGAACTCATCAGATTATGTGTATAGGTATAGATGTTGACCAGGAACTCATCAGATTATGTGTATAGGTATAGATGTTGACCAGGAACTCATCAGATTATGTGTATAGGTATAGATGTTGTTAATCCAGGGACTCATCAGATTATGTGTATAGGTATAGATGTTGACCCAAGAAGTAAAACAAAAGGTTACACAATTGTGAATTTCTATATTTCTATATGAAGCATCAATAGATATAGAACTTTGCACTAGTCTAGTCATGTCAGATTTAATTTACCCATTAAAGTAATATAAATGGTTCCTTATCAGAAATTTTAAACTCAGCAAAGCTGAAAACTCATACCAACCAATATTACAGACAAAGACAGCTTTTTTATTGTCTCCTAAGCACGAAGAATGATATAGCAAAAATAAATTCACTCAAGAAAATAAAGTTACTTGTCCTTGTTTACAAATCCATTCTTTTAGGACAGACTTTGTACAACTTTAAATTCATAAATAGTTATAGCTATAGTCATAAACATATGCGTATAAATGACAAAATTTATGACAAGACTAGATAGCTCTTCTAATTTCGACTCCTTATAATAACCAAACAAATTGAATTGAAATAAAACATTTCAAGTATGTGAGTAACAAAATGATTCTTCCCACCTGAAAGCTTTAAAAACATTATTTTCAAAAAGAAAACAGGTATTACAACAGTTACTATACAAATTTTGGATTTGGCCAATCCTAATTTAATATGCATACAAACGGCTATCAATTTGACCTTTAATAACCGTAACTCATAATCCGCATACCACCAAATATATTTGTATTTAATACTTTCATATAAAGGTATGCATAATTTCACACCTTGACGAGCTCGACTGAATTTAACAAAAACAAACAGTTTTTGAGTCCACCCTAGCATGTAAGATGTCAACAATTGTCCTATCAGGATTTATTTATGAGTTTTACATGTGGATCACTTATTTTGCAGATTATTTTATTTATGACCAATACTATTCAGAACTTTCAAGAAGAGCTAATGGATCCAAAATACTTAATATGACATTATATCAGACCCAAAGCCACATCAATAGTTTTTTAGCCCACCTTGAGAGAAAATTGTTGGGAAACTCTAATTGTACTTATCTTTTTTATTTACAAAAATTTGACATGGAGAGAAAACAAATATAAACCAACCAATGTCATTCCACTAAACTTTTTCTTTATTTTCTTAACAGAAATTTTACTTTAAAAAAAAAAAGGAGACATATATATAGTCGTTTGTTAACTATACAGTTTCTCAACCAAACAAAACCAGGAAAAAAAACACTAACTATGCTAAGAGAACAACATATTGTCTTCTATAATAGACACATGAAAATACAAAGATAATTACCAATGAAACAATTCTTCACCAGAGAACATTAATAACATAAAGGTCAACCACTATAGATCACTTTAAAGCCTTCAACAATGAGCCAAACCAAAACTGTATAGCAAGCAACAAAAGTTCCCAAAATGACATCTTAAATTTACGTTTTTTTCAAGTTCACTTCTATACTAGATACTTATGTACCTCAATAATTTAAGGAATATTTTAAGGTGTTATAATTTGTCATACTTCAATGTGTTTTGTTATTTAGATTATTTGGTGTTAATGATATTATCTATACTTTGATAATCTCTATTTAAATTGTTGACTAGTCTTTTCAATTGGGACAAGTAAGAGCTTGACATAAATGCATGTGATATAACTAAGTGGAAAATGAACTAAAACTATCTTAGAGGATTTGATTTTAGACCAAGTAAACTAATAAAGTGCAAAGTTTTAATAAAAGTGTCACTGCAACAGAGTGCACAATATGACAAATTGTCTTTTGTCTATTATGAAAGGTGTAAATAGTTTGTTGTTATGAAATATTGCTTCTAAATCAAAGATGAGATGATTTATTTTGATCTTGTCACGTAATAAAAAGGTATTATCATTTTTAATAAACTGACACCAGGTATACTAATGTTTACATAGGTAAACTATACCCTATTATAATGTGTACTGAATATTGACCTCAATTTAAAGTGTTTTTTTCACCGATTACTAGACCATTTCTAAATTTGAAAAAATCAAATAGTTTCATTTAATATTTATTAGACCAAAAAAGAAAGAAATGAACAGAATAAATTCTTTGATGAGTATATATTTCAATTGAATGTCATTTGAATGGTTTTTACAATGATATCAAGTTTCTACATGGTAGTTGGTACATTAGAGGAAGCAATAACTATTGAACACATTACTAAACAGTCTATTTGTATTTCAACCTAAGCTGGAGCACCACATATAGTCAGTTTAGCATGTTCCAAAGCTCTATACTGATTACTCCAATACAAACACTAACACAATGCTAGTGCCAAAGACAAAAATATCTCAAATTCTTCTAATTAAAACATTAAAATATTAAACACACTTTTCTTTTGCATTAAAATAGAAGTAATTTCTAAGTATCTTACTCAGTGTAAATATCCCTGTAAACATATCAGGTTTCATTTAATTCTGTCTGTAGACACTTAATACATTTATAAACTTCTCACACAGACTTTTAAACAGAAAAATGACAATCATTAAACTTCTTTAATTCATATTCAGTTCAAATTTCTTCTAAAAAGCAATAAATCATTTGAGTGAATTTGAATGTACGGCTTACCATTAAATCTATCAGTTGAAAATAATTAGAACTGTATATAGATTGAAAACAAAATGTCATGCAAAGTTATCTAGTGAGTTTACCATTCTGTGCATTCAAATATATCATCACTGGGGGTAATTTTTCCCTATTTAGTAAAGCTCTTTTTATGGTAGCATGCACTGATATATATGATGTGTCAGACTATTTTGAATTATATAACATGAATACTGAAATTTTGGTCTAAAATGCAACTGACATAACAAATATAAATTTATAACATCCAAATCAACTATCCTGTTTTTACAATTTCAAAACTAAACCAAAATTTGATTTGAAAGATACCCAAAAGAAACTTGTATCATGTTTTTGAAAGAGTAACTGGTCTTGAAATAGTGAGGTCTAATAGACATTAAATGTATTTTCCTTTTATATACATCAATTTTAGCATGTTATCTTAACTGATGGTTGTCACTTCGTTTCTGTCAACTATTCTTTGTTGATTTACCTTTTAAAAGATATTTCTAACAGCAAAAAGAATGAGACACCAGTTCAATTAATCAAAGTACCACTAATTACCCACACACCAACTGTGAAACCAAAGCACAATGATGGCCAGTAATTCAGATCCATCTCATGATGAGCATGAAATCTGGATAATTTACTCAACAGACCCTTAACAATTTTTAAATAGAGGAAACTATTTCCTTATGATTGGAAAAACTGTCAGAAGGAATTAATTTTATTCTTGTGTCAGAAGTTCAAGTCTGCTCTTGATTTAGTGAAAAAGTCTGTTATTACTATTTTATATTTCTTACAGTAAAACTGAAAATGAAAAAGCAGATATCTGACAGAATGCTTTACTTTTTTTCTAAAGTTTGATAGACCTATATATTGGAATTTTTTCTGAGTTGCTTATTAATTGAAATTTCACATTCAAAATTGTTTCAGTATGATTAAGAAGCCATATATTTTCAACTTTAGTTTTCAATGTACATAAAGGAATTCAATAAGTGATGAAAATAATTTTAATAATGTTATTTGTTTTCTCTCTCAACCTTTGATCACTGTAACTGTTGTGTTACACGGCTATAGAAAGATGGCAGAGACCACATGAAATGAACATCTTTTCCTCCAGGAAACTAACATCAAAGCTAAGATGATTATGTAAATTACATAAGATACTGAAATTCCACATTAATTAATGTGTAAATTGTGCAATCATGCAATAACTTCTAGTTTACAGCTGGATTTTCCATTTTTATATCATTTATATCATTTTGCCTGTAGTTGTTTAACATTTTTGTGTTTTTCTTTGTTAAATTGGCTTTACTTATAAATACATGAAATATCAAGTAAAAATATTGACTTTTCATATTTCTTTTTCAATAGGTTTTTGTTATGGCTATCTGTTAATGTTGTTCATTCTTTTTATAAAGAACATCTGTACAACATGGTGTACACAATTTTTCATTTCAATATATATTTCAACAATTTTTAAATATTTTGTGTTGTTGCAGGGTGGCAAATCTGTTATTGTTAATCATCTTCCCACACCTGCATTTAAAATATATTTGTACTCATGCATGTACATGTATTACGCAATGTTCCCCTCTGCTGCATTCTGATGTAATTTTGTATCAATGTTATTCAGATAACTCCATTTATCTATCATTCCATTTTTCCTTATCAAATTAAAAGTCTGTATCTTTTTGCTTTTATTTCAAATACATATTTTTAGTTGCTCAAAGATTTCCTTTGTTTGAAATATATAATTGATTCACTTATCAAAAGCATTTGAACGGTTTGTGCATTTGCTTTTTTTTAGTTTGTCTTCTATATGTATTATAGTGTTACCTTGTTTGGTGTAACGTCCCAGCTTCGTCTATTTAGCTGTTTCTGTGTCATGGGAGACTGGTAGTCTGATTCCTGCATCCCTGTCAGAAGTTGCAGTCTGTTCCCTGGAGCAATTCCTTGTTTTCCTCTGTAGGAGCACAGCCACCAGCCCTCCAGACCACCTGTGTCCTGCTCAATAACAGACAAAACATCTCCTCGTCTGAAGGCAAGTTCATCTGGGGTTTCTGCTTTGTTGTCATAGACAGCTTTAGCAAGTATTGTCTGAAATTGCAAAATAGTCAATATTATTTCAAATAATAGGATTTAACTTACAACATAATGCTAGCATGCATTACATAATTATATAATAAAGTTGATATCAATATGCAGTTGCATGTTTTATGATTTTGTAGCTATAATTAAATGAAAGTGTCACTCACCATGATCAATTTAATCCTATTACCAAACTATTTTATATGCAAAGGCAAAACCACAGCAATATTCTACTGCAACATATTTTTGTGATATGATTTATCATGGATGGAAGTATTATGGTAACCTCTGTTGTCAGTTTGTTTTTGCTACAGATTTGTTTTCTAGTTAGCTTCTCTTGTCTTGGAAAAGGGGGAGTGTAGGGAGAGAGTTAGGACTGGGGAGGTTAAAGGATAAGCACAGTGTTTCTAGTCTACTCTGGCTTTGAGAGTGGGGTGTAGGTAAAGATTATGGCTAGGGAGGTTCAATGGATAAGTGCATTCTTCTTATTTGTAACCATTGGTTGACCTTAAAGCACAGTTGCAATCATAAATCTTTTTAGTTTATCTGTGTGAATATATTAACCCATCTGGAAAATAATTCAACCCTCAAAATGTCTACTTTCCCATCTGCTCAGTATTAAACATGTTAATTGAACAATTGTAACTTCAAAATGGATATAGGTTTAAATTTGATGAGCAGGCAATTAACATCATCTGCTTTTCTACATCCCAAATAATTCCCTGTACTTTAGAATTTAGAAACTCTGCCAACTTAAACACATAAAAGATGTAATTTTAGCTTCTTTTCCTTTTTTACCTAACTTCAAAACAGATAGCATTGAAGTAGATTTTGTAATTTAATGTATCTTATTTTTTATGTTACAGAAATATCTTCTTACAGAAGTTTGAAATATTTTGTACCTTGTTTATCTTTTGACATGAATAAACAATTGAATACATTTCTTTGAGATATCCATTTCTAATTTTGATTTCCCTTTTTTAATTGACAGCAGGGAATGTAATAGAAAGATAATTTTGGGCAAGCCTCTTACATATATTGAATACTTTCATTAATTGTAAATACTATAAATAACACACAATTTTTATGTTTTTATGACATAGTTATAAAAAGATGACACAACAGATTAATAAATCAAACATTAAAATGACACTTAGTAATAATGTCATTAAAACTGTGCTATAAGAACATGATAAGCATGTGGAAAGGCCTGTCCCAACCAGTCGTGTTTAATATATAAAGTGTAGTCAATATTTGAAAAAAAGTTATCAAGTATTTGTTGTTGGCAAACTTAAATATTAAACAAAATATAAAATATTTCCCTATATTTGACAATAGCTTTGGAATAACATAACAGAAAATCCATAAAAGGTAAACAGACTTTCAGTCTATCAACATTTGTAAAAAGGGGAAAGTGAATGGTTCCTGGCATACTTTTAGTTATTGCATTATGTAAAAATTCCATATTTTTTTTATGATTGAAGACCTTTTTCTGTGAAACAAAAAATATATATTGACACTCAAACATGACTGGGTGTATCTAATATAAAAAAAAGTTTTTATTACTACAATTCCCCAACTATAAGTTGTTAAAGGCTGACTAACATATGATTATTTATTATAACAATGTTCTCAACATATTTATTAGCCATGTATCTATCATGTCTTTTTTTTAAAAATAAATCAGAATTATGCAAATGTTTCGTCAGTGTTTAAAAAGACAGAACACACAAATTTGACATGGAAGAACTGAATATCTTGCATCACAAATTTCTAATGTTCTCAAAACTGAATAAATCAACTAGTGTTTGCATGTTTTCAGTTCATGGCCAAACAATTTGATATTTATATTAGATAAGTATATATATATTGAGAACCTTTAAAGTAAATAAAACATTTAACTGTCCTTGATAACTGTCCTGGACAGAGGACTTGGGTTAAACTAGGACACACATTCCACAATAAACCATCAAGACAGCATCTTCTCAAGATTAAAATTGAGAACAAATTATCCAACTAAATTTTAATTTCAGATATAAACATTCTCAAATAAAACAAAGTTTAACCCTAAAATCTTTTTCTTCAAATTGTGTAGATTTTGTTATACTTAACTATTAACACAAATATTAGTGAAGAATTTGAGTCTACCTTCTTTGAAGGATAATAATAAAACTTCCAGAAAGACCTTACCAAATTCTTTCTTGCAAATGTACAATTCCAGCTACATTTCATCAATACTCATTAAAACTGACCTTTCCATCCCATATGGTCATTATGACCCACGGAGATCAAAGTATTAATATGGAATCCATACAGTTACCTAATGGGTCACTTTCACTGACAATACAGCTTCAATGTTCTAAATCCCTAGGGAGTCTTTATTAATACTACAGAACAAACAGATTAACCTTATCTGTTCTGATGTCTATGTTAGACAGTCTCTTAGAGATTTCTCTAATATCATAACATAAATTTCATGCATTATTCAAATGATAACTTTCAAATCCATGCATGATATACTGATTGTATCAAAATTGATAATCAGCCTTTAAAATTACTGTAAACCAACTTATTTTCACCTATGCCTTATTTCACATAAAACACTTACTAGCCAATTTGAATTTTTGTGATTCCCAAATTTACTTTTATGTAGCAAAGTAAGGAAAAATCCAAGTTTTACATTTTCGCAACAATTTATATTTGTAATATTTTTTACTTGCAAGTCACAAAAATTAGTTGGTTTAGAGTAAGCTAAAAACTGCAGTGCCGGATCCAGCCATTTAAAAAAGGGGGTTCCCAACCCAGGACTAAGGAGGGGTTCCAACTATATGTTCCCATTCAAATGCATTGGTCGGCAAAAAAAAGGGGGGTTTCAACCCACGGAACCCCCCCCCCCCCCCCCCCCCCCCTTGGATCCGCCAATGAACTGATGGAAAATGTATTCTCATGTTTACCTTCTTTGGTTGTTAATAAAATGTGGAATCATTCAAACTCCAAAAACGTTTTTCTACCCTCAGGCATAGATGATTGACCTTAGTTAGATTTGGCACACTTTGGGAGTACTTTGGTTTTCAACACTCATGCAATATTATCTTTTATTGGACAAAGTTTCTGAGAGACAACATGACATCTGATGGAACTCCAACTCTTTAGTCAGACTTAATTCAATCAATCTATAAAACAGTCATAGATCAATCAAAGATGTACATACTTTTTCCTACAAGCATAGAACACCTGACGTCTGACAAGATACAGCCGAAGACCATCTTCATCATAAATTTCTGCACAGCAGCTGTCTTTATCATCGTTACAGATAAATATTTATTTTTATATAATCATTACTGGTGCTTCCTGTGAGCTGGTTATGTTCCTAAATTAATGACAAATCATAAAGCGGTACCACACTCCTGCACCCACCATCTTGAGGAGTTTAGATAAACGTTTTATTTTCTTCCCCAGCAGGTCCCAACCTCTGATCTTTGTAAATCATATTGTTTATCTATAAATATCTATGTTTCATTCATAAAATCTATGAATCAACTTGGATTGATTTTTTTACTGATAAAAAAGTAAGCTTATTCATAAAACGAATGCTTGTTTTCAGGTCAGTGTAAAAATATTACATCAAATCTTCTATAGAAGCAATAATTAAAGGATGAGTTCATAAAGTGTCTTGAGATAACTTACTCATACAATCTTTCAGACTGATAGATATATAGTATTTACATTTATTTTTCACTGTTACAAAATAATCAAAACAGTAGCTAAAGGATTTATCCGAATTCAAAAATTCTTATATCTCAATTTCTGACAGTCAAACTTTGAAAAGAGAGCAACTTGAGAGAGAGAAAATAAATAAACAATACATGAAAGACAAATTTATTATCTTTAAATCCTGATATAAGCACAAATTGAAAACTAAAACAAAAATTAAATGGAAAACATAAAGATACGTTATTGAAATTGTTTATCCTTAACAAAAAACATCTGACTACTTTTGTCATCATAAGAAGCAGTCTAAAGTAATTAATTTGCAAGCTACTGAAGTACCTACACACCATATGGCTGGGCCCCAGGGGCAAGGATTTTAATAAGAAGTACATCTTAAGGTGTTAAATGTATTACACACCACAGACAAAGTAATTAAATAATATTTATCATATGGGGGATCACTTGGATAAATATTAAATAAGATGCCTTTCAAATTTGTTTTTCATCTCTTCACACATTTCTGGAGCTTAGCTATAAAAGGTACTGTGCCCAGTGGGTTTGCAGGAGGTGTCAAAACTGTAGACAAACAAAGTATTTTCTATAATGCTCCAAATATGTATCGACTTCTGACATTCAATATTTTCAATCTAAAAAAACATAAATGAGTTAGGTCAAATAGCCATATGTTTAATATTATGTGCATCTAGCACACAAAACTGGTACCACTATAAATATTGCAGTATTAGCTTTAGTTTAAATGGAAATTGTATGCTGTCTTATATGTAAAATCCAAATAGTGTGAAATTTTAGAAAAGTTGATGAGTAAAAGAAAATTATGACAAATGTACCCTTGCCTTGTAAATTTGATCTTTGTAGAATATCTAAATCAGAGCCAAGAAAATTAAAATTGTCCAAAATATGTCTGCCTCTGGAAATTAAAAGAATAAACTCTTTTGAATAAAACTCTTCTTAAGTCAAAGAAGCACCATTTTGTATACACTCAGAAAAGCCTGATGCTTATCATTTTGAACTAATTTCCTTATAAATGGCTTATTATAATAGCTAAAGATAAACAGTTCAAGATATTCATACTTAATAATGTTCAGTGATTCTACTATTATACAGATAAACATCTCAAAGCTATATCCTTGCATAAAACAGACTCAAAAGCCTAATGAAACAGCCATTTATTTCTTCAAATGAATGAAAAAATATATTTAGTGCTAATTGTTTTCAATTTGCCTTGTTTCTATTGCCAGTGATTTAGTAGATAACTATCTGGAGGGATCTAGAGATGGAAATCAACCATAAAAACAGATACAAGACATGACTCTATATACATCATCAGATGGTTAGCCAATCAAACGCACCATTAATGAAGAGACAGTTTGTGCCAAAAACCCTACAATATTCATCATCAAATAGAATGGAAATCAAGTACACCATATCTCATACCAGGTACATATTCTTTCAAACCAACATCAACGTTTTGAGGGATAGAGCAAAAGGTTCTCTAGTAAAGTGTCTATCAGTTTTCAAGAAAACTGCTTAGTAAGCACAAATGACAAGAACTAACCATATATCTTATCAGTTGATATTCCCACATTATGAAACTTGGATGAAAATGGCAGAATATCAAATATAATTTTTGTGTCATCATAATATTAATCTCCACAAATTACTACCCAGCGTTGTTATATCAACTGACAACTAACTTGTTAAGACAAAATTTAAATTATATCCATCAAAGTAGAAAAAAAGACATGTATATAAATCTGCACCTTTATATCCAAATATCATATTAGTCCAAACAACACTATGTAGTGTGCATGAATACATTAGGACACCTAGAGGTCAAGATATAGTTTGCAACATTAGACAAGTGATTAAATTAGAGGTCTAGCTCTAAATTGTCCTAAGGTTTAGTCTGTATTCTTTCTTTTTCTTCATATGCACTAAACCTTAGCCCGTAAATAGGTCTTACTTCTTTGGTTGTTTTTGTTACTTTTAAAGACGCCACTGAAGGCTAAATTGTTTATGCAACAGTTCAATTAAAATTTTAATCAGAAACAAAACAAACGATACAAAATATTTTGATCAAAGATCTAACAACATTATCTTTTAAAGAAATCTTATCTCAGGTGCAAAGTCTGAGCAAAAGGGTTTATTTCGTAACTTTTACAACTCATTACCCCAATACAAATGTATCAGAAAGATCTCAAACCAACCGCAAAAACCTATTTATAATCAGCTAGTCTGTTTAAAGTTCATTCACAGAAAATTTAAAGCCAATGATAAAACACTGTCACAGAAAAAAGAAAACTTTGTCACATTCTATTGTTTTTAAAGAATAGCCCATGGTGAAAAGATTATCATGTCAGTCACCAAGAGACACACACTAGTGATAATCAGAGCGTTTACTTCTAATACTAAGGACATTTTATGTTAACATAGCAAATTTTATGCTTAAAAAAGATGTGGATACAAACAATACAACTGCTGGTACTTCAAAAAAGTAAATTCTTCATTTAAGATATGGTTATATCTAATCTGTGTTTAACCTGGCTACTATTGTACTCAAAATTTGTACTATTGTATGCGATATATTGATGAGACCTTTGTTCTGTGTGAGGTTTATTATATATGTCTGTAAGTCCTTAAGTTACTGTGACTTTATTGTTCTGGTTTGGAAAGCAGCCACAAGTGCCTTTAATTAACTTGAGTAGAAAACAATAAGGTATATAGATACATCTTGTCATGTTAATGTCGGAAGAGTTCAGACAAAATACTGTCATCCAAATGCAATGATTCACCAGATAATGTGTACAACAATGTTTACATCTGCTCCAGGAATATTTCTTAAGGCCTGTGACTCATTTCTTTCTTTCATTTAATAATTCTTGGTCTCAAAACTGTTTAAACCTCTTTGAAAATACATGATAAATTAATAGTAAAAATTGAATTTTATTCGATTTTAGAATGAGGTGATAAAGAGTTCAATCCTCTCTGTTATTTTATAGTGCCTGTAAGAATGACAAACAAAGTTCTTTATAAGTTAAGATACTCATTGTGTAGTTTCAAACTTATTCTTAAGAGGGGGACAACAATTATAGAAAATAAATATTTCAATATCATGTTCAAATGTTATATATTATTTGTTTGTTTACGTATGATCCTATGTCAACTCTACGTCACACATTTGTTGATACAAATTGGTCACTCTCAAGTGCACTTGTCACAAACAAACCAACTGCCCCTTGGTCAAGTAAGACCTAATAAAATATTGATCTTCGTTAATTATCTTTTTATTAACCCCAAAATCAAAAGTTAATTGGTTCAATAAGTAAATGTACACAGGTATGTTTGTCCAGGTGAGAAACAGTGGTAGTAAATACACACGATACCGATGTTAAGTGACGTAAAAATTTAGTTTGGAAGTATAAATCATTTCATGTCACCTCAAGACATAAGTTATTTACATAGGTAAAGGTAAACCACCTATCTATCTTGAGTAGCCAGAACTTATAGCCTTGCCGAAACTTATAAAATATCCCCCACTAGTAGGCCACTACTATTGTCCCTTTAACTCGGTCAGGTCAATACCACCAGGGTAATACCACGGGTGTCTGGAAACTTAAGAGTTTGCAATAGGGTAACGAACACCTAAGTGCTTCTATATTTAGGTTCATGTTTAGAAATTCAATCTTTTTGACATCTTTTCATGCATATTAAAATTCACTATGACATTTCAATGTTACACGAATCATGCATCGATAAATGTATTACGTAAAGAGTGACACCTTTCCTTTAGTGGTAAACCAAGATGTGCCTTTGTGAGCACTTAACTTAGCAAGGGTTTGGTTTTCAAATGAATCAGTCTATTTTGTATAAATTATGTCTGGTCTTAACTGATTAGAATTTATTTTTAATGCTTTAAAATTTTGATAACTGTTAGAAAAAAATAAATTTATCACACCTAACAACCAACATCCTATCTGACTTTTCAGTCTTAAAATATAGATTATCTTCATCATGCCTTTTCAGCTTCCTTTACAGCATAGCCCACAATATTAAACACGCTTCATCGAGGACTTCAGTATAAAATCTCTATTGGTGTGGGTTAAATAAGCTACTCCTTGATAAAGAAATTCATACATAGTAAATTTTCCTTAATGCATTTGCTAGTTTTCACAAAAATACTTAAGCTGTGGTTTTTGGGTCCATCACCAAAAAAGATTTTTGGATTAACAACTTATATAATGTATTTTGTGATGGAAATAGACCACTGTAGAGAAATGGGACCAAATATCTCAAAGCCAAGAGTTCAGATGATTGATATATCATTTGTTTCAAATCCTGAAGTAAAAAATGTCAAGTATTTTAACGATATGCAAGTACTTTCAGAAATTGCCATGTCATAACACCATGCTGTGCATAGTACAAGGACATTAAATGCAAGTAAGATTAGTTAGTATAAACCCACCACAAAAATACCAAAAATATTTTCTAATACTTTTTACTTTAAATAATCTTTTTCAGTCATTATAAGTACCATTAAACAGTTTGGCAAGATGAAATGTACATAAATCTTCATAAATTGATTATAGCAGATTATGGCAGATTATAAAATATTCATAATGAACCTAATCATTAACAAAGTTTAAGTACGTTATTAATCAGGTGTTATTGAAACAAGGTCATCTGCTTATGTCACAAATAACATTCAAAATTCTCTTTCAAGA
Organism: Mytilus edulis; assembly: GCF_963676685.1. Lineage (NCBI taxonomy): Eukaryota > Metazoa > Mollusca > Bivalvia > Mytilida > Mytilidae > Mytilus > Mytilus edulis. Next base: position 26,354 of record NW_027268960.1, read on the forward strand.
CAGCCTTGAAATTAGTAAGTCATACGGATAATACGTTTGTACCAGAAAAACAAGGATAGTGTCTAGTATGGTCATGTCTATCTAGTCCACTGTCAAGTAAGGTTATGTCTATCGATCATGGTTTGAAAATATGTGTAAAAACGCCTTACTTCATTACAAGTATGTATAGAAATGTTTACAAAAAATGTATTACATACAATTTTAACACTACACTTTGGTTAACACCCTACACTTATTAATGCTAACAAGGTGTTACAACATTATTACAACAGAAAAATATTTTAAGCATAACATTTTAAGTAACTTTTTTGGTTAATATTCAAAATTATGAATTCATGATTAAAAGCTACATGAAAAACTGTAATTTTCCAAGATGCTATGCCAGTGCAATTTTTTTTTTTAATCTTTTTTTCAAAACTGTTTTTAGATTGAGAATTAAAAAAGAAAATTTACATGTTTTATATTACCTATAAAAGTACTATAGTATTTTGTTTACTAATCTTGTCTCTAATAGGACAGTACATGTAGAAGGAAGTGGGTCATATAACATTTTCATAGTATTTTGGCTCACCTTAAATTTCTCACCAATTATAGAGGTAGCTTTAAATTATATATACCAGAGAATATATCAGTAATTATGTAACTAGATATATTGACCACAGAAGAAATTACCTAAGACTGAGCAATTTTTCCAAATTTACCTCAGTTCATAAAATAAAATCACCATTTCCAATAATATTCCTAGGTCTGTTTAAGGTCAGTTCACTGATATGCTCTTTTAAATATATAACTTTTTTATTCTTTTTTTAAACCAAAAAAGTTTTTGTTTTTAAACCAGAGTTTAATATTGCGAATGTGAAAATTTTCCCCTGCCTATCATTGTAATATTTATGAACATGTCCTTAACTTGTCTGTCAGTGACAAAGACAAGTTTCTCCATATTTATCACAAATACCCAAAAAATATTATGAAAATTTTGTCACCAAAAGAGTGAAAAGATGTTTGATCAAATAGCGATTACAAACCTGCATGTTGACAGTTTCTCCTTGTTGAAGAATTTGACTTGGACTATGAGATCTGCACCTGTCCTTCATATTATAACATTATATAATGTACAAATTCAATTTTTCCACACCGTCACTTCAAATATTTTGATTTGTTTATATTGTAATGTTTATTTTATCCAGGTATTTAACCCAAATTATATATCCAGTATAGAAGAAAAATTCTCAAATAAATCACTTTCAGAACATTACACTAAACATTCAATCATAACAAATTCACGTTGATAATTAGTTTCAAAAGTCAAATAATTAATAATCCAAAATTAAAATCCATTTCACGGAGAAAACATTTGACCACCTCCTCTTCCCAATATCATATAAATATAAGTGATCATATTGCACTGTCTACCTTAGTTAAAGAGCCAACAAAATAATTTAACATGTGAGTGACTAACAACACAGATCTATAAATAGAACAGCCTACACATACACTGTACTATACAACACTTAACATTTCATATTAATGATCGATAGAAATTAAAATCTTTAAAATAGGAGAAAAAAATTGAAGTACAAACAAATTGACTTTAATAAGTAGATCATAGTCTAGATTTGCTGAGGAATTTCATCACATTTCTTCCCCCTTAAATTCATTTTCCTTTAATAATAAACCAGCTTGAGTTCACCTTGGTGTTCACAGTCCTGACAATAGCGGCTCCTGACTCCTTCATTTAGTTTGCAGGGGCAGGGGCAGGGGCAGGGCACTTTAAATCATCTTTCTAGATATATTTTCAATATTATTAAACATATGATTGATTGATAAAATGTCTTGTGCGAGAACACTGATTCAATGTCCATACTATTACATGTATTTTCCACTTTGTTTTTAAGAAAACATTATATTCTAAACAAATGTAAAAAGTCTTTTTCTAGCACTAAAATAAATTATTTCAATATTTGAATGATTAATTATTTATAAGATACAAAATGTGCTGTATGATACTTGAATGAATGAATTGAATGACCAGATGTTCTTCATGTAGGAAATGTCAATTTTAATGTTAAAAAAAAATAGACAATCTGTAGATTTATAATAAGGTTTCATTTATGATTGGAAAATTACAAAGTTAGTGCATTTTTACAAACCTAAAGATAGTTTTATATATGTAACTACATAAGAAGAAATGTTTCAAATAAGTATGTATAAAAAGATTTATCAAAACCTGTTTGCCGGAGAAAGTTTAAACTAAGTTTGCAAGTTTGCTTGTTTTTTCTCAGAACTGCCAAATTTATGGAGTC